>NC_135736.1:29667500-29770000 GCF_041903045.1 Epinephelus lanceolatus | reverse complement strand
CAGAGCGCAGTGTTCTGGTGGGATAATATGGCACTATGAGCTCTCTAAGATATGACGGAGCTTGACCATTTAGAGCTTTATAAGTTAACAGTAGGATTTTAAATTCAATTCTGGATTTTACAGGGAGCCAGTGCAGAGAAGCTAAAACAGGAGAAATATGATCTCGTTTCTTAGTTCCTGTTAGTACACGGCTGTTGCCTTGCTGCTGTTGGATAAATACGTGACTTGTTTTATAATTATATTATGAGTAGTATGTGTTGCCGTTACATGTTAAAAAACTTTTCCTCAGTGGAGAGCCCTGAAGGAAGAAAAGTGATGCCAATACAAATCCTTGTTTGCCTTCTCCGTTGGTCACTTTCCTTCTTTGCTAATAGACCTTCAACCAAACTTCCAGGCTTTTTCTTTGTGGTAAGATCCACTTCTGAACCGTGTCTCGGCCGCTTCTTTGTTGCTTTCTCTTTCTACCTACGCTCTACCTCTTACTATGAGACTCTCCGCTCTTCCTCCCCCTTCCTTCTTGTTGTGAGGAAGCATTTCCTGTGCGCCAGTGTGGGAATGTCGCCGGGCTACACGCAAACTAAAAATGGTATATATTGAAAAATACCGCGAGATGTTAGAGGAGCCGATCGGCTTAGTCAGCATTGTGTCATCTCCTCTAGTAGTGGCTTGGGTGAAACGGACATTTACGGACACGTAGAACTTACGCACTATAGCTTTAAACCTGCTTAGTGCAGAACCTTTAAGGCCAATTAAGTGTTCCAGTCTCTGTAGCAGAATTTGATGGTCAGTTGTGTCAAATACGACACTAAGAGCTAGTAAAACAAGTACAGAGACGAGTCCTTTGTCTGAGGCAGTAATTTTAACTAGTGCTGTCTCAGTGCTATGATGCACTCTAAATCCTGACTGAAAGAAAGGCAAGATTAGATACTGGTCTATAGTTGGCTAACACCTCTGGATCCAGGGTGGGATTTTTTAGGAGAGGTTTAATTACAGCTACCTTAAAAGACTGTGGTATAAGTGTTAATGAGGATAGATTGAACATATCTAATATATGAGTGTTAACTAAAGGTAAGACTTCCTTAAGTAGCCTAGTTGGGATGGGGTCTAAGAGACACGTTGATGATTTAGACGAAGAAATCACTGCGGTCAAATCTTGAAGAGAAATTGGGGAGAAGCAATCTAAATATATATTAGGTCTTACAGCTGTGTTTGAGGTTAGATAGGTACTATCTGAGGACAGGAGGTCATGAATTTTGCCTCTAATAGTTAGAATTTTATCATTAAAAAAGCTCATAAAATCATTACTGCTAAGGGCTAAAGGGATACAAGGCTCAATAGAGCTGTGACTCTCAGTCAGCCTGGCTACAGTGCTGAAAAGAAACCTGGGGTTGTTCTTGTTTTCTTCTATTAATGCTGAGTAATAGTTTGCTCTGGCATTGCGGAGGCCCCTCTTATAAGTTTTGAGACTGTCTGTCCAGATTAAACGAGATTCTTCCAGTTTGCTTAATCACCAACTCCTTTCAAATTTTCACGATATTTGTTTTAACTTACGGGTTTGAGAGTTATACCAAGGAACGAACTTTCTTTGCTTTGTTAACTTCTTTTAAGAGGAGCTACAGAGTCGAGTGTTGTTCGCAGCGAGCCTACGGCGCTATCGACAAGATGATCAATTCGAGAGAGGTTAAAGTCGGCACGGGAAACCTCTGTTACTGGAGGACTTGGTATTGAATTTAAAGACGGAGGAATCATTTCCTTAAATTTTGCGACAGCAGTATTAAATTAGTTGCACTTGGTATAAACGGAAGAGTATTAAATGTGATACATAATATTTATGAGAATGCCAAATCTTGTGTTAGAGCTGGTTATGATTTATCTGAACAATTTGTATGTAATGTAGGAGTGCGTCAGGGGGATAATTTATCAACACTATTGTTTGCACTATATTTAAATGACTTTGAAAAATACGTGGGTCAATGGTACAAAGGACTTCAACTATTTTCAACTGAATGCCGCAATGTGATGAATGGTGAAATAGGGATATATTTGAAATTATATGTCCTGCTTTACGCGGATGACACGATTGTACTGGCAGAGACTCCTTCAGAATTACAGGCCGCATTAAATGCAGTTGCTTCTTATTGTAAAAACTGGTATCTAACTGTCAACACAGACAAAACAAAGGTTGTTATTTTCTCTAGGGGGAAATTACGGATACTCCCAGAATTTAAGTTTGGTTCAGATAAATTAGAAGTTAGTTTTGAGTATGACTATCTTGGAACGTTATTTAATTTTAATGGACGATTTGATAAAGCAATAGCTAAGCAAGTTAAACTAGCTAAAAGAGTTTTATTCCTTGGAAAAAAAAACCTTGGAAAACAGAGTTACTAGATCACAGTTACCTGTTGATATACAATGTGAGTTATTTGACCAGCTTATAGTGCCTATTCTTTTATATGGAAGTGAAATCTGGGGATTTCATAAACTTGACCAAATTGAAATGCTTCACAGATCTTTCTTGAAAAGTTTACTTAATGTTAATAAACGCGCAGCAAATTGTATTATTTATGGAGAGTTTGGTCTAAATAGTCTAGATTTAAAGGTAAACATGAGAATGATTAACTTTTCGGTACATTTAATTAGTCATAATACAGCAAAAATCTCTTTGATTGTGTTTATTGTTTTCAAGACTTTGTATGATGACAATATTTTTCAGTGTAAATGGATTTCCAAAGTTAAAAATATTCTTAATGGTTGTGGTTTATCGTACTTATGGCATGATGCTGGACGGATGAACCCTAAATTTTTAAAATTAATGACTGAATGTAGATTATCTGATATGGAACTACAGAGATGGCATGAGAAATTACAAAGCAACCCTTTATGTGATAGTTATAAATTGTTTAAAACTGATTTCACTTTTGAACCTTATCTGATTATGTTAAGACCTGCCGAAAGAGTTTATTTGTCTAAGTTTCGGTGTGGAAATCATAAGTTATGTACCTATCTCTGAGCGCAGGTATGATCGTGAAAATGTCCCTCGGCAATGTACTCTTTGTTTGACTGGCAATCGAGGAGACAAATATCATTATGTACTTGTGTGTTCTTTTTTTGATAAAGAGAGAAGAGAGCTGGTCGGACAGTTCTATAGAGCAAATCCAAATATTTACAAGTTTCAAAAGTTAATGTCATCTCAAAAAGTAAAGGTCTTGTCAAATTTGTTGAAACTTTTAATGAAAATCTTGAATAGTTTCTCTTGATTTGCTTTGACTTGTATGTATGTACACAAATTCTGTTTTATTTATTTTGCTGTGCATTGGCTGCCGCCTGTCCTGATTTGTTAATGTTATTTTTTGTTGTTTGCCCCTTATACCCCAGGGAGGGGTCAAAAGGAATAAATGAAATGAAATGAAAGTATCTGAACATCTAACATCTAGAATAGTAACTGTTGCTGAGTGGCGTGTAATCGAGTAAAAAGAAATCAGAAGTAATCAAATAATGATCTGTTAGCGAGGGATTCTGTGGAAAGACTTTTAGGTTATCAATTTCAATTCCATACGTCAGAACTAGATCGAGGGTATGGTTAAAACAGTTAGTGGGTTTATGTACACCCTGACTGAAGCCAATGGAGTCTAATAATGAGATAAATGTGGTAGCCAGGGAGTCATTATCAATGTCAACATGAATGTAAAAATTGCTTACAATAATAACTTTATCTGATGTAAGAACGAAACAGGATAAAAACTCTGAGAATTCAGAAACAAATTCAGAATACGGGCCAGGAGCACGGTACACTTTAACAAATAAAAGTGGCTGCGAGGTTTTCCAGGTCGGATGTAAAAGACTAAGAACGAGGCTTTCAAAAGAATTATAGTCTAGTTTAGGTTTAGGGCTGATTAACAGTCTAGAGTTAAAAATGGCTGCAACTCAACCTCCTCAGCCGCTGCCTCGAGGACTGTGTGTATTATTATGACTGGGAGGAGTGGATTCATTTAGACTAACATATACATCTTGACACAGCCAACTTATAAAAGGAACATTTAATTGAGGCTGTTTTTCAACCACACTCACACCATAGAACCACAGCAAAACACACCTCAAAGATTTTCAGATGGGTTTAAACACCTGAACTGTGTCTACACCACCAGAACAGATTTTCTCTCAAAACAAGTTTCCCTGAAAGAAGCAGTACCTTAACACTGGCCCAGGTAACGAAAAAGTGCTATATAGTGACATACTCTGAACATTCTCAAATATTACTGAAGCACACATTTATTTATATGTGAACTCTACCAGGTTGGCTAGCTAGCTAAATTCTTGTTTTAATGTTAATTCAATAGTGCATATTTGACCATTTCTTCTATGAAATTTTAGGGGAGGCTCAATCAATCAATCAATCAATCAAACTTTATTTGTATAGCACATTTTCATACAATAAATTGTAACACAAAGTACTTCACAGAATAAAAAGCCAGATCCTCTGGCAGGCTGTTCCACAGACGTGGGCCGTAATAAGAAAAGGACGCCTCACCGTGGGTTTTAGTTCTAACTTCTGGAATAATTAACAGTCTACTACCAGAGGACCTGAGGGTCCTAGAGGGCTGATAGGTTAAAAGCAAATCTGATAAATAAGAAGGACCAAGACCATTAAGAACTTTAAAAACTAATAAAAGAATCTTAAAATCAATTCTGAAGCTAACAGATGGGATGGGAGTAATGTGTGCTCTCTTTCTGGTCCTCGTCAGAACTCGAGCAACTGCATTTTGAACTCGTTGTAATGGTATAATGGTCTTCTTAGGAAGACCAGAAAGAAGAGCATTACAATAATCAATTTGACAGGTGATAAAAGCGTGCACTAGAGTCTCTGCATTGGCATTAGAGAGAAATGGCCTGACTCTGGAAATGTTTTTCAAATGATAAAATGCTGTTTTTGTTATATTCTTAATGTGGGGTTCAAAACTTGGCATCAGCCTCCCTTGTTGTCTCAGAGCAATCACCCCTGGTTAACTGTAACTAGATGAACCTGAGTGCAAAACAGCTTGAAAATACTGGTATCACAATGACATTGGCATATTATAATAACTAATATTAAATTTGTCTCTCATAAAGCATCTCTCACCTGTCAATGAGATCAAGAAGTTCCTTTGATGAACTGCTTGTTTGATAAAAGTTATCCCCTCTGATTCCTCTTTTTATATGCACAGTTTTGTGGGAGTGTCTAGCAATAATAGTAACAGTTAGCTCTGCTGATGACATGTTGGACATGTATGAACAATAACTATAGCTACCTGCAAAATGACAGGAAGATAATTCAAATAATGATAAAAGAGTTTTTTTTTTCACCATGAAATCTGAGACCATCAAAGTCAACTAAAAATGTGAAATCAAATGCTAATACACTTTATGCAGATTTATCGGAGTCAACAACTGTGACATGATAGGTACTAACTTCTATAACATGGAAAATACACACAGTAGAATATATAGTACTGGCCACCTATATCAGTATATATCAGTCAGGTTTCAACTGACAAAATCAGCAGCTCACCCAATATTCTTTTGTGGCAACAGCTTTAATTAAAAAAATAAACAATTTACAGCAGTTCAAACAACTTCCAGAGTTCCTTAGAAATGTTGCGAAATAGTCATTACATAATAGGGATTACTGTAAAAAGGTGAGGGCCTGACAGGTTAAATTAACACAGAAATAGTAATGATGCTCTTCTACACTGTGGATGTCAACAGCATTGATTTTGGTCTTGCAGTCTAAATGCCAGCTCAAAGAGATCAAGAGTCCTTGGCCTAGATCCTCAGGGTTACCTTGGCTTGCAGTCCCTGCAACACCAGAGGCTCTTGAGACCACAAGAAAGAAAGTCACAGGAGATACAATGAAGAGGGGGAAAGTTGTAGTGCAGGCTTTCATAGAATCTCTGAATATAATTTGAACTCAAAGGGGCTATCCAGTACTTAAACTGCTAGTTCCTGTTATTCAACCAAGGTTATCTTGACTCAGTACTTTATATACATACAATACATGCATTTTCATTAAATACGTACTATATATAACCTTCATTTTTGCTGAAATAACAGGAATATAATCCTGGCAGGTTCAAAATCAGTATTGCCAAATAATGCATCTATTCTGTAACTTTGTCTCTGGAGACCTACCAGTCATACAATTTTAACAGCTCATATTTTGGACTGTTTTGACTAGACAGTGTGAATTATGTTACATTCATTTTGGCTGAAATAACAAAAGCTGCCCATCTGGAGAAGCAGAGGAAGCTTTATGTAATATGACTTTGTGCAGCACTACACAAAAGACGATACTGAATGTGGCAAGCAGAAGTTCTCATTTTTAGTTTAGGGAATTAGTTTGTTTGGGAGATCTGCATTGATGTGTGTGTAACAATCCATGCACCTTGTCGCTGTCGTGTGAAAATCATGTATCACCAAAACATTCACTTTCCATAAGCTAAGAAATATTCAGCTTTTTGATAAATTCAGCTCACCCAATGTTTTTTTAATCTTTATTTTAAGAATCAGGGGATTTTTCTCAAACAAAAGTATTGTGGATTGTGGAAGACCAGCATGGTGATGCAATTAGCGAGTGAAGTTGGTTAGAAAGAAAATAGTTCCCACATGGAACTGCTCACAACAAGGTCTTTGGATTATCTCTAGTATCTGGGCCATGATTTTTTGGAAAGAGACGTTGCTGATGAGTTTTTTTAATGTATTTTTTTCACGCTTTAAGCATGTCAAGCCGAGTGCCAACTAGCTCTATTATATTCAAGAGAAGGCAGACATCTCTACGGCCGATATCTCCACCACTCTGCAACTCACATCAAAAAATCTAGACTGATAAACAGCACTGCAAGAAGAACATACAAAAACAACACACAATCGACATAAATAACTTGAATGTGGGTGTGTTTGCAAAATGCTGACACTTCTGTCACTTTCAAGGTTCATTTCTTGGAACCACCACGTGTCGCCTTCAGGCTCCACTGATAACAGCGATATTTCAGAAAACTGCACTGCTGCCTGACTGCTTTCTGAGGAAGAGGTGGGGTGCAGATAGATGCAGCTGTGGATCAATGCCACCGCCCACCATGCTGAAGCTGAATGAGAAAGATTTTTCTTGCTTTTACAGGTTGGATGGTACTGACTTCTATTTACAATGTATAAAATGCTGCACCCTGCTTTCATCCCCCCAGCCCGCAACATGAATATTTACTGTTGCCATGGCAACAGATGCCGTTTCAGTAGCTAATGTTAGCTTAGCGCAATCTACAAATCAACAATTAACAACAAAACTACAATACTACATTTCTAAACAAAAACAGCTACCAACACCAACAGCTGTTCTATCAAAGACCTTAATCAGGGTGTTTGAATTTGAATTTATTGAGGGATAGCCCCTTGAGATGTAGCATCTCATTTTCGAGGGGGTCCTGAGTACACAAGTAACACATACATATATATATATATATACATACAACAAAACAATAATACAAAACAGACAGTATCAGAAAAAACAAATAAACAAACACAAAGCAAACTATAATTATATAAAAACAGATGCTTGCTCACCCTCTCCCACCCACACCCAAGTCCTCAAGTGATATGCAGAAAAAATTGAATACAATGAACTGAATGTTGTACATAAATTATACTCAAATTAGAAACAGGAGCAGGTTGTTCTAACAAAAGAAAATAAAGATGACATAAAGCTGTGGAAGGAGGTAATGGATCTCAAATGAGGAGGAAGATTATTCCAGTCCGATGGAGCTTTATATGGGAAAGACCTGCGACCAATTTCTTTAAGAATCCTGGGTACAAAAAAGAATAGGTATTGCATATGTCTGAGTGGATAAGAGGAACTAAATGGAACAAGAAGCTGACTTAAATAGGATGGACAGTTAGAGTGAATACAATTAAAGATGAACAAAACCCAGTGAAATTGTCTTCTATTGTTAAGATGCAACCAATTACGTGATTTATACATAAAGCAGTGATGAGTTCTATATGGACATCTCAAAATAAATCTACATAGGGAATTATAAACAATATTAAGGGGCTTGAGGTAACTATCACATGTGTTCTGGTAAACAGTATCAGCATAATCAATGATAGGCAGAATGAGTTGAGAAGTTATTCTTATTCTAACATCAAAAGTAAAACACTTGATATAGCGATATAATTGGCTGAGACATCCATAGGTTCTCTTAACAACAGAGTCAATATGAAGTTTGAAAGAGAGTTCAGGGTCAAGTCAAAGTCCAAGATATTTGAAGGGGCTAACAGTCTCAAGAGGTGAACCATCATCAAAATTAATCTGCAAATTGTGGGGATGTGAGTAATTGTAACGTGTGAAATAACATGCTGCAAGACTTCTTCATGTTTAGTACAAGTTTGTTGTTGGAAAAGCATTTTTGGACCAGGCTGAAATCTGACTGTAGAGTATTCTGGATTTGAGATATATCAGTGTGAGATGTATAAATGACAGTATCATCAGCATAAAGATGAACAGAACATTGAGAACATATACTTGGTAAATTATTAATAAAAATGGAAAAAAGAAGTGGACCTAAGGTAGAACCTTGCAGAACACCCTGTTCAACAATTAAATAATGAGAATCCTGAATAGCAACACATTGACGTCTGTTATGAAGATATGAATTAAAACAAAAGAGAGCATGTTGTGAAAAACCAATAGAATATAACTTGTCAAGGAAGAGGTAGTGGTTGACCATATCAAAAGTTTTGGAGAGATCAATAAATATTGCACCGGTGAGTTGGCCTTTATCAAAGGAGGAGAATACATCATTGGTGAATTTTAAGAGAGCTGTAGTGGTGGAATGCTTGGATCTAAAACCTGATTGGAATGGAGAAAGAATATTAAATAAATGTATGTACTGCGATAGTTGAATGGAGATGAGTTTCTCAAAAATTTTAGCAACAGAACAAATAATAGAAATAGGGTGGTAGTTATTCATGTCAGATGGATCTCCAGCTTTGAAAAGGGGAGTAACTCTGGCGCATTTCCATATAGAAGGAATTGAGCAGGTAGACAATGAAAGATTAAATAGATCTGAAAGGGGATACATTAATACATCTGCGGCTATTTTAAGAAATTTGGGATCTAAACCATCAGGGCCAGCGCTGGAGCTGTGTTTGAACTCACGTATGGCATGAAAGACATCAATGGGAAGGATTTTGCTAAAGGAAAAAGAGCTATTGGTAAAAATGGGGTTAGGGGAACAAGCTGTGTTATGTAAGTTGTTGAGTTGGGAACCACAGATGGATGAGAAATGTTAATTAAAAGCCTGAGAAATGAGTGGCGGATCAGAAATAATTTGATTGTTAAAACGAATCTGGTTTATGGGACTTTTGTTAGCTTTATTGAGAATAAGATTCAATTGATTCCAAAGCTGTCTAGGATTATGAAAATTATAAGAAAGGCTGTCTTTATAGTAGATGGATTTGGCATTCCTTGTTTTGATTTTACACAAATTCCTCAGACATCTGTAGGATTCAAAGTCAACAGGATCTTTGGAAAAACGGTATTTAGACCAGGCTTTATCCCTTTGTTTGAATAAGCTAATGAGTTCAGAGCTAATCCAAGGTAAGTGCCTGCCTTTAACTCTAAATGTTCTCATGGGGGCGTGTTTATCAATGACATTTAATAATTCAGAATGAAAAAAATTCCAGGCATCTTCAATGAAAGGAATTAGCTGAAATCTGTTCCAATTAATAGCAATTATATCTTGAATAAAGCTCTCATCATTAATATTCTTGCATTGTCTAAATCTAATATATTTAGGCAGAGAGCTTGGCATTTTAATTTTCCAGACACAAAATATAACAGAATGGTCACTTAAACAGTCACCAGATTTGATTATTCTTTCTGGGTTAGTGACAAGTATCTAGTCTAACAGAGAGGAAGAGCGAATATCAACTCTGGTAGGTTAATTAATCAACCGAGTTAAATTCACACTGCTAAATAAATTTCGATCATTGGAAGAGGAATGATCAAGCCAATTAATGTTGAAGTCGCCTAGGATTATCATTTCATTGTGTTCTTGAGAGAGTTAATAGTGGACAAAATACACATTGTAGAGTCACTTGGAGCAGATGGGGGCCTATAAATGTTGAAAACAACTGACCCAGGACCATAAGGGCCCATAGGTTTTGGATAATGGGCCAAAACCATAATCAGAACCAGAATCAGAACTGTGTCTGCTTCATTGAAAAAGTTTTATAAATGTAGCTTAGAGAACTCAAAATTAAGGAAACAAAAAACAGCCAGAGCGTTATGAAAGAAAGTAGGCTGCTGCTAGTAAGTAACTATAATGGCCAGATAACAAGACTCATCAGAAAAGTTGTTGCAGCACAATAACTGGTTTAATAAGAGTGAAAGAAAAATCAACCCTCAGGGAGAACGGGGAGAACACCAAAACGACTTTTCAGCTGTATTTCAACTATACGGCAGCTGGGTATAAACAGAAAACAAACCGTTTTATGGTGAGAAAATACACGTGAGTCTACTGAATGTAAACAATACAAACACAGCTGCAATAGAAAACAGAAAAAACAACACAGAAGGGCAGTATCAATGAACAACTTCCAAAGTCACTGACTGTAAAGCCAAGAGTGTCGGCTTGGAGTTACAGCAGGACGACTGCACCAGCTCCATGGCAAAAAGCTGACCAAAGCCAGAAAGTTTGCCGTTAAGGTAAAGAGTTCATGGAGGAGTTCATCGGAGGCATGAAAGCAGTTTCAGCGGCTTTGTGATCGCTGAATTTTTGTTCATTACCGTCGACCCACACCATCCGGGATACCGGAGGGAATATTTTAGTTTAAGTTCCTGGAGCCTGCGCTTCACCTAATCTTAGGACAGGTGTTATGTCCCTACTGGTTTCCAATTTAACTGGTTTCCTTACCGAACAGCTGCAGATGTGCTGCGCCTCCGTCAGCAGATTCATCACAAATTCACAAACATACACAACATATTACTGGCGATTTTAAAGTCGCAGCCCACATCTACCACAGCAAATGTGCTTCTGTAAGTGAGCACTACGTACCAGCAACATTAAAAAATAAAGTAAAGAAAATATGATATACACAAATTTGCGTCAAGCTGGACTCGATTTCACGTCAACAAACAGACAATATAACACAAACCACACGTCTACCTGTGTGAGCCACTGAGACTCACAGAGAGCAAGGCTTTCCTCAGGTATTAGTAAATTACGTCAGCATCCAGGTAACATTTTGATTTGGGCTGACCTGAGACAACTGGGGCCTGTTACTCGAAAGTAGAATTAACCAATCAAGGATATGTGAAAAAGCGAGGCTGGACAAAGTCTCATAAGTCCATCCTGGCTTAATTGGTTGTTCAAACGGCAAGCCAGGCTGAGGAGGAGCGGCTATGTCAAGCCAGGTGTAACTTATTCAGGTGAGTGCACGTCCACGGCTTTCTTAAATAGACCACATGGGTCGATCACAGTTTCACTGATGTACCAATAGGACACGTGTGGCTTACTTTTCGCCCAGTGAGCAGCGTGTCATCATGGACACTTATGAGGAGGTTAAACACATAATAACTAAAAAAGGAAACAGCAGCAATTATTAAGCAGAGAGAAGATGTGTGGCAGACAATTGCGGACCAACTGAATGCGTAAGTATGCTAATCTAAAAATATACACGCTGCGCAAATGAATCTGTCATAATTACAATTAAAGTTCCCTTCACAAATTAACAGTTGTAGCCTACACACTACATAATGTATAAGAAGTCAGTGATGTGGTGCTCATAGAAAATATATTTGTAGCATGACACAGATGCTGAACAGCCTGACAGCCTGCCTGGAAATAGGCTATAGTGAGTATTGCCAATTGCTGTGCTAATAGATATGTGTTTCACAGAATTCACAAACTGTCAGACAGCTATATGCAAGTCATCTGAGGAAGCAGATAGCACTGGCAGATGTCAAGCTCCAGTGTGAGAAGAGAAAGCTGCAGGACATGGAGCTTGACAGACACATTAAAAAAAAAACTTAAGGAAACTGGACTTGGAAATTAAGAAACTAGAGAAAGAAGTAAGTGACTTTAATGCACACTGTAAGCATGACTGTGATGCAATGTATTAATCAATGTTATTTCTCTCTCTCTCCACAGCTCAAAGCAGACACTGACTGATTACAGTATTTTTCATCTAAATAAAATGAGGTCAAAGAATATTGTGGTTTCATCTTCCTGTTTTCATTCATTAATGTAAAGTACACTGGAGTTATTGATCCAGTTAACTGGGAATATAATTTGGGAAGGTCATACTGTTATGAAACCTGTCACATTAAACAGCTGAGAGCGGGACCCAAAAGCGAGACTCGGAGATAGGAATCAGTTAAAGGTGCTTTAATTGAATGTTGTGGCTGGATGGCGAGGCAGTGCAGTGAGGCAGGGTGAAGGCAGGGTGGAGAGACGAGGTGGTGGGGCACAATGGTGAGGCACGGTGAAGGACGGGGGCGGATCCAGCAGGCGCAGGCAGAATGCAGGTGAGCGAGGAGGATTCCTGATCACAGGAGAAACAAGGTCAGTCACAACGAAACAGCAACAGGAAACACTGGCAACAAGATCACTGAAGGAGTCGAGAGTCTAAACACAGTATACCGCGTGGGAAACTGGACGATCTGACGACGAGTGGCTGGAGAGACTGGGCTTTAACTGAGACTGATGAGAATGAGGAACAGGTGCGTAGCCTGCACACCTGCTGGCTTGCTGGACCCGCCCCTAGGAGAGAGGGAGACACAGACACGGGGGAGGGGAGACAGGCCGGAGGACAAAGTGGACTGTCCTGGACGGGCTTTAGCTGAGAAACATGGAATACAGGGTGGATCCTCATGGTCCTGGGGAGTCTCAATTTCAGAGAAACAGGATTGATTATAGACAGAACTTCAAAGGGACCAATGAAGCGAGGAACCAGTTTCCTAGATTCAGTCTTAAGTGGAATATTCCTGCTAGAGAGCCAAACCTGCTGTCCGGGAGTGTAGGCAGGAGCAGGAACTCGGTGGCTGTCTGCAATGCGCCGGTTGGTCTCTGCAGAACGGAGCAGGGCTGAGCGGGCCTCCTTCCAAATCCGTCTACAACGCCGAAGGTGGGCTTGAACGGATGGGACTGCGATGTCAGACTCCTGGACGGGGAAAAGAGGAGGCAGATACCCCAAAGCGCACTCAAAAGGCGTCATACCAATGGCAGTACTTAAGAGGGAGTTGTGAGCGTACTCCACCCAGGTGAGATGGTCGCTCCAAAGGGAGGGGTCCTTGGCTGCCACACATCTCAGAGTCATCTCCAGGTCTTGGTTGGCCCGCTCCGCCTGCCCGTTCGTCTGGGGATGAAAACCAGAAGAGAGACTGACAGTAGCACCTAACGCATTACAAAAGTCTTTCCACACCTGGGAAGTGAACTGGGGTCCACGGTCCGAAACGATGTCGGCAGGGATACCATGAAGCCGGAACACGTGAGTCACCAGTAGGTCGGCGTTCTCTCTGGCGGAGGGGAGTTTCTGAAGAGGGACGAAGTGAACAGATTTGGAAAAACGGTCAACAATGGTGAGTATGACAGTGTTACCTCGGGATGGAGGGAGACCGGTGACGAAGTCCAAGGCTATGTGGGACCAAGGACGAGTGGGAACTGGAAGAGGATGAAGGAGGCCGGCAGGGGGGCGGTTGGATGTCTTCCCACAAGCACACACCTGACAGGCTGCCACAAACTCTCTGGTGTCGTTCTCCATGTTAGGCCACCAAAAGTGTTGCTGGAGGAGCTTGAGAGTTCGAGAGACACCAGGGTGGCAGGCAACACGGGATGCGTGCCCCCACTGCAGGACTTGGGATTTAATAGAGGCTGGGACGAACAGTCTATCAGGGGGTCCACCACCGGGGTCCGGCTCGGCCTCTTGGGCTTCTTGGACCCTCGCTTTGATGTCCCAGCTTACAGCTCCAACCACCAGGGATGACGGCACAATGGGGGCTGGACTCGAGGGGGCTTCTTCTTCAGAAGAAAACTGGAGAGAGCATCTGGTTTGGTGTTTTTGGACCCGGGCCTGTAGGAGATAGAGAACTGGAAACGGTCAAAAAACAGAGCCCAGCGGGCTTGGCGAGAGTTTAATGTCTTGGCTGTCTGAATGTATGCGAGGTTTTTGTGATCTGTCCAAACCAGAAAGGGAAGTTCTGCCCCCTCGAGCCAGTGTCTCCATTCCTCGAGTGCTAGTTTGATGGCTAACAGTTCATGGTTTCCCACATCATAATTCCTCTCTGCTGGCGAAAGTTTTTTGGAGAAGAAGGCGCAGGGGTGAAGTTTCTGGTTGCTGGGGGAGCACTGGGAGAGGACGGCTCCTACTCCAACATCAGAGGCGTCCACCTCTAGGATGAACTGCAGAGAAGGATTGGGTTGGACCAGGATGGGGGCTGAGGTGAAGCGTTCTTTGAGGGTGTTAAAAGCTGTCTCAGCTTCAGAGGTCCAGTGAAAAGGGGTGTTGGAAGAGGTGAGTCTCGTGAGTGGTGCTGCCAGGCTGCTGTAATTGCGGATGAAGCGGCAGTAGAAGTTGGAGAAGCCAAGGAACCTCTGAAGCTGCTTGACGGAGGAGGGGACCGGCCATTCCACCACTGCCTTGATTTTCTCTGGATCCGCCTTCACCTGCCCACAACCAATGACAAAGCCCAAAAACTTGACAGAAGGAACATGGAACTCACATTTTTCAGCCTTAGCATAGAGTCTGTTCTCCAGGAGCCGCTGAAGGACTTGGCGGACATGGGTGACGTGTTCCTCCAGGGAACGCGAGAAGATGAGGATGTCATCCAGGTACACGAACCCAAACTGGTTGAGGAAGTCTGAGCATATCATTGACGAGGGCTTGAAAAACAGCGGGGGCATTAGTGAGTCCAAAAGGCATGACTCTGTACTCGAAGTGACCCAGGGGTGTGTTGAAGGCAGTTTTCCACTTGTCCCCCTCCCTAATTCTCACCAGGTGGTAGGCGTTGCGGAGGTCAAGCTTGGAAAAGATGGTGGCTCCATGTAATAGCTCGAACGCTGAACTCAGGAGGGGGAGAGGGTATTTATTTTTTATGGTGATGTTGTTGAGTCCTCTAAAGTCAATGCAAGGCTGGAGGGTGGCGTCTCTCTTCTTAACGAAGAAGAAGCCAGCACCCAGGGGAGACGAGGAGGGCCTGATGATACCAGCGGCTAAGGAGTCCTTGATGTACGTCTCCATGGCTTCCCTCTCTGGACAGGAAAGGTTGTAGAGACGGCTGGTAGGCAGAGGAGCACCTGGGATTAAGTCAATGGCACAATCATAGGGTCGGTGTGGGGGCAGAGATAGTGCATGATCTTTACTGAACACTGGAATCAGGTCATGATATGTCAAGGGAACATTGGTGAGACTGGGAGGTGTCTTGTTCACAGGAAGTGATGTAACAGGAGCGGGAGGGAGAGCTGACTGTAGGCAAGTCTGATGACACTTGATGGACCAGTTAACTATTTTACCTAGGGACCAGTCAATGTGAGGGTTGTGCAGTTTTAGCCATGGGTAGCCTAAGACTATCGGTGCTGAGGGTGAGTGAAAAATTTTCAAAGTGACATATTCTCTATGGTTACCTGACAGAAGAAGCTGGAGGGGACCAGTTTGGTGTGTGACTCTGTCCAGGAACGTTCCGTTCAGAGCTCGCACATTGATGGGGTTTTCCAAGAGCTCTAGCTGGAGGTTAAGCCGGGCTGCCACAGAAACGTCCAAAAGGTTGTCCTCCGCACCAGAGTCAATTAGGGCCATCAGGGAAAAAGGTCTAGAGGGAGAATCCAGAGAAGCGGGAACCTGCACCCGCTGGGGAAACACAGAGGAGGTGGTTTGGCTCACCAGCAGCTCCTTGCCTGCTGGAGAGCCGGGTTGTGCAGGAGGCAATAAAATGTCCACTCCTTCCGCAGTACAAACACTCCTTGTTGCTCATCCTCCGCTGTCGCTCTGCCTGAGTTAAATGAGCTCTGCCAAGCTGCATGGGTTCAGGGGCTCCATCATTAATTTGTGGGGGTGCAACAGAAGGGGATGAGGGAAAACTGACTGCATGCTTGGGACTAGAGGAGGCTGATGAATTACAGGAGGAAACAGCTGGGGTGTGGGACCGCTCACGTCTGCGGTCTCTGAGTCTACTATCGATCCTGGTGGCTAAAGAGATTAGCGCGTCCAGAGACTCCGCCTCCTCTCTAGTAGCTAACTCATCCTTAACAGCTTCACTTAACCCACAGTAGAAGGCCCCCTTTAACGATGTGTCATTCCACCCAGAACCTGCAGCTAACACTTGAAAATCAATGGAGTAGTCTGCAACGCTGCGCTGTCCCTGCCGTAAGGTAAATAACTGGCTAGAAGCCTCCCTCCCCTTTACCGAATGGTCAAAAACCTTCTGAAACTCCCTAACAAAGAGAGCATGATCATTAAAGAAAACAGGGGAGCCCTCCCACAAAGCCGTCACCCAATCTAAAGCCCTGCCTCTCAGTAACCCGATAATATATTGAATCTTAGCTTGATCTGAGGCAAATGAGACGGGTCTCTGGCTAAAGACAAGTGAGCACTGTAGTAAAAAAGATCTACATTTAAAGGGATCACCTGAGTATGGTTCGGGATCAGAAATGTGGGACTCACGAATGGGAGAACCCACAGGAGGGGGTGGCTGGGAGGATTGCGGAACACCAGGAGAAGCAGCAGACAGGAACTTAGACAATTGATCAGTCAATGCAGCAACCTGATCACAAAGACTCACAACTTGGTGGGAGAGTGAAGCATTGCTCTCAGTCAGGTGTCGCAGCTGGTGATCATGACGTCCGAGGAGGGAGCCTTGTGAGGAGAGGGCTTGTTGAACCGAGTCAGAGTCTGCTGGGTCCATGATGGTCAGATCGTTCTGTCATGTTAAACAGCTGAGAGCGGGACCCAAAAGCGAGACTCGGAGACAGGAATCAGTTAAAGGTGCTTTAATTGAATGTTGTGGCTGGATGGCGAGGCAGTGCAGTGAGGCAGGGTGAAGGCAGGGTGGAGAGACGAGGTGGTGGGGCACAATGGTGAGGCACGGTGAAGGACGGGGGCGGATCCAGCAGGCGCAGGCAGAATGCAGGTGAGCGAGGAGGATCCCTGATCACAGGAGAAACAAGGTCAGTCACAACGAAACAGCAACAGGAAACACTGGCAACAAGATCACTGAAGGAGTCAAGAGTCTAAACACAGTATACCGCGTGGGAAACTGGACGATCTGACGACGAGTGGCTGGAGAGACCGGGCTTTAACTGAGACTGATGAGAATGAGGAACAGGTGCGTAGCCTGCACACCTGCTGGCTCACTGGACCCGCCCCTAGGAGAGAGGGAGACACAGACACGGGGGAGGGGAGACACACTGGGAACACAGACTCATGACAAAACCTAATAACCACTAATTGTGTGCTATGCCAAATACACCTCCTTGTATGTGTATTCCAACAATTAATCCTTTTATTGGTGAGGATATGTGCATGTCAAAGTATCCTTGGGCAAGATGCTGAACCCCAGATTACTCCCAATATTGTATGCACCCTGTGTGGTAGACTGACGGCATTAGTGTATGTCTTAGAATGGGTGAGTGAGCAGCTGCACACTGCTTAGCACTTTTATCTTAAGCGCTTTATAGCTACTATGTAAAAATAAAAAATTAAAATAAAATCCTGCTATAAGCAGCTATTTAATAAAAACTGCAAACAAAGCAGCTATTTTAACAACCCCCTGCTATAAAAGCAGCTATTTAAAGAACGAGAAACAAAAAACAGCTGTAAAACCATCAGTATGACGTCATTGCACGACTTCCTGCTGTGCGGCGCTGGGTTTGCGGACCCAGCAGTCTGCAAACCCAGCACGGACATTTAACAACTTTCTCCTTCTCTGTTTTGGTGTGCGTGAATGATTAAGGTGAGAAGCCGCCCATGTTTCGCTTACTCACATCGCCCAAGCCGTGAGTTGCACATGTGCGTGTGGGTGTGCTGCTGATGTTACACAATGTCAATCATGCGGCATGGCAGAAATTTGACTGCCGTTTTAAAAAAAAAAATCTAGGCTGATAAACAGCACTACAAGTAAGAAGAACATACAAAAACAACACACAATTGACATAAATAACTCGAATGTGGGTGCGTTTGCATAATGTTGACACTTCTGTCACTTTCAAGGTTCATTTCTTAGAACCACCACGAGTAGTCTCCAGGCTCCACTGATAACAGCAATATTTCAGAAAACTGCACTCCTGCCTGACTGATTTCTGAGGAAGAGGTGGGGTGCAGATACACGCAGCTGTGGATCAATTCCACTGCCCACCATGCTGAAGCTGAATGAGAAAGATTGCGCCAGTCATTTCAAGAGTACCCAGCTGCAGGCAAGATGGCGGACAAGGGCGCCGCCAAATATCCAATCCATACCGGAAGTCCATGCCGGAAGTTAAAGTCCGTGTAAAGCAGCAAAAAATGTCTGTTATAAGTTTGTCACATCACAGAAATATGTGTCATTAATCACTGAGACCCTTTATCAAAGTGAGAATTACTACCTTTTTCCCCACACACAGTCTATGAAGAACCAATGGAAAAAATATTCTCATAATGAGACAGCCGAACATAGCATGATTCCACAGTGGCAGTGAGCTTTGATAACAGTTCAGTTTCCTTTTGATAGCAACAGTTATTTTAATGTGGATGAATTGCATATTGTACATTCATACTCCAGTTGTTTTGAGAGTAGAGTTAAATTTAAAATCACATTCAAATATAAAGTCTTAAACACAAAACTATTTTATGAATGACAGCCACTTACTCAGCAATAAGATCATTTTGGTGGTGAGTGGGCTTTTAACCAAGACAGGCTGTAGTCAATGTTTTCTACCTGTGTTTTTAACCTGTCATCTTTCTCTCTTGTAGGACACTTGAGGAAAGTTACAACGGCTCGACCAATGTGATATTTACTCTACAGTAAAGAGGTTGTTTCACAAGAAATTAAGATTTTGCAAATTATGACACTGGGTCCTAATCCATAGGTTTTATAATTACTGTTATAAATCTTTTCATTTATTTCATGTGTACTTTTTGTAACCTTTTAATATGGATGTTTTCATGAATGCAAGCTTTGACTTAATTTTGTTAAACTGTTTGTGTAATGGTTATAACTTTTGTGATATAAAGTAGATCAGACAAAATTTACTTTAGAGTAAAAGCAAATTTTTTTGAAAGCTGTCATTCATCAGTTTCCTGTGATGATTGGAAATATAGTGGTGATTTAAACCATTAACAAAATATAATCGTTATTAATGACATCTTAATGTTTTCGTTTAGGTCTTAACATTTACCCAAGTTTGCATTTATCTTAGCAGAATGTAAAAAAAAAAAAAAAAGAAAAGCTGATGTTATGTGCTGGTTTTGTTTGAACATTTCTTTAAGACAAATGAAGAAAATTCACTGAGAAACTCTTCTCCTTTTGAAAAACAAGGAAATATCTGCACACTGAATAGTTTTAAGTCCCGTAGGAGGTATTATTTATTTGTGACATTGTGACATATGAGAAGTTTCTGTGGGTATTGCTCGGTATTAAGGCTTATATAGTGAGGCTAAAAAACAACACATAATTGGCTGATTATGTTTCTGTTTGCCTCACTATAAAAACGTCACGATACCTTTGCCTGAGGAAGACCCTCTCAGAGTTGGCAACATAGCAAACAAGTGATACCTCCTTGGGGGCTTCAAAACTATTCATTCATTCATTCATTCATTCATTCATCTTCTAACCGCTTCATCCTCTTGAGGGTCGCGGGGGGGCTGGAGCCTATCCCAGCTGACATCGGGCGAGAGGCAGGGTACACCCTGGACAGGTCGCCAGACTATCACAGGGCTGACACATAGAGACAAACAACCATTCACGCTCACATTCACACCTATGGACAATTTAGAGTTACCAATTAACCCAGTCCCCAATCTGCATGTCTTTGGACTGTGGGAGGAAGCCAGAGTGCCCGGAGAGAACCCACGCTGACACGGGGAGAACATGCAAACTCCGCACAGAAGGGCTCCCACACCCGGGATCGAACCGGCAACCCTCTTGCTGTGAGGTGAGAGTGCTAACCACCACACCACCGTGCCGCCCCTTCAAAACTATTGTGTCCAGCTAATTCTTTGTTTTTCACTTTGAGCCCTTTTATCCAGTCACATTCTTCTGTGTTAAAACTAGACTTCTAACAGAGCAGCAAACAAAGGTTACTCTCTAGGGCCGTAACGGTACATGTATTTGTGTCAAACTGTTCGGTACGCGACTTTCGGTTCAGCACAACCCTGTACCGAATTATTGGGTGCAGGATATTATTTTATTTTATTTTGTTTGATTTTAATTCCGTTTTTGCGAGCCGAACCATTTAAAATATCTAGTTAACCGGTAGCCGAATATATTCGGCCGAATATTGCAAAAAAACACACATTCGGTATTCGGTGGAATAAGTTAAAAGCAAGGCTGAATAATAGCGGCGTGTTTTGATAACACAATCAAACGGCGTGCCGTGACTGGCGGAATAAAATGTCGGCAGTGTGGCGAACCGCCCGTCACGGCACTCGCATTTGCGACTAAAAATAGTTTGGAGCGAGCAAAATAGGCTTAAATCATTCAGCACGCTGTGCGAGCAGCCTACAGATTTCAACCGCAGCAGAAATGAAAGGCGAATCCCACCGATTGTGGGTTGAACGGGGGTCACAGACACAGACAGTAACGTTAATGTATTCCTGTCAAATACGGCGGCCATCAGCTTACCGGGCGACGGAGAAGTTGGTTCCAATAATATCCTCTTCTTGGTGTCATGACTGCCCAGAAGTACCTGAACAGCCGAGCCAGCCGAACACAGGTATGTGATGTGTCAGAGGAGAAATGAGCCGTTCACATTTCTCTCTTGCCGGCCGTTCACGGCCCACAAACCTCACCGCACTTTAGGGACTGTTCATTACTTATGAAGGGACTGTCAGGGGAGGAGGGTGGCTGGTTGATTTTTATTTTATTTATTTATTTTATTTTGATCCCCCCTATGTTCATCACTGATTGATGCTGTTTTTGAAGTATGAATAAGTCAATAAGTAATTTATTCCATTGAAATATCATTGATGTATTATAGAAAAGTGATTTATCTTTTCATAAATGACAAAAGGCACATCTGCCTCATTTTCGCTGTGGTATTGTGATACTACTCAGAACCATGATATTTTCATTGGTATCGTACAGCGGAATCCAATTTTGGTACCGTGACAACACTAATCTGGAGGGGGTTCATCTGCAAAAACTAATGAAAAACTAAACAATGATATTCGGTATTCGGCCAAGCGTTTAATAATTTTCGGCTTCGGCCACAAATTTTCATTGCGGTGCATCCCTACTTTGGTTTCAGGGTAAAATACGAAGATGGAAATAAACAAGTGGACAAAACAAAAGCAGTGTGCCTACACTGCAGAACAGCGGTCGGGTATGTACTTGGAAACACGTCTAACATGCTAACGCATCTAAAGCGACACCACCCGAGTTTGAACATCAACCGGCATGACTAGAAAAAGCAATCTGGTGCAAACTACGATATCGTCGTCGTTTAAAAAGAAAGAGCGTTTCCCTGACCATCGCGCTAAAGAAATAACCAACGCCATTGGAGTTGAGTAAAATTGTTTAAGCTGCACTTTAGATAAAAACATGTTTTGTTTACTGCACTTTAACAAAGTGGGAAAGCTAAGTAAGTTCCTAGTAAAACTGAATCTGAGCAGGCTTTAAAGCTGACCAGCTGCACTATACTTTTTATTTTAAATGAGTAAAACTGTTAAAGCAGAAATGTATATTTATATTTTTCATTCAAAAAATGTGTTAAAAAAACAGCAGGATTTTATTTTTCACTTTTATATTTCTATTTTCATTCAAACAATGTGAAAAAGCAGGATTTTATATATATATTTGTTTCATTCAAAAATTGGGTAAAAAGAGTAAACTGCTGTGGTGGTATGTTTTAATAAGGTTACCAATAAGTAAAAGATATTTAATAGTTGTCTATTTTTTTCATTACTGTACCGAAAAAAACCGAACCGTGACTTATGTACCGAGGTACGTACCTAACCGTGATTTTTGTGTACCGTTACACCCCTATTACTCTCCAAAATCTTCTCAGGCTCTGCTGCTGGGTGTAAGGTGCTTAGTTATCTTTAAGTACAAAGTTAAAAAAATCAGGCCCACACAGAAATGGACTGCTTAATTTTTTGTTGTTAATGCTCAATGTTTTATCTGTAGTGTATGCTTTGTTTGCTCTTTCAATTGACAGTCAGATTTGATTGTGAAATACAGCATTCAGTCAGTAATAAAGACAAAAGGAGTGCACATATAAATAGAATTTATTGAAATTTTAAACAAGTTATAGATGAATATCAAAAACTCAACATTAGCCATGACAGCCTGGGCTATGTTCAGGCCTAACAAAATGTGTCCTAAAGGCCAAATTCAAAAGCAGTGACACTGCCAACTGTAAGCATTTCACTGCATTTGGAGGTGGTCTTTAAGACAATTAACTAATTTACTTAAAAACATATAATTTCTCCTAGGTGTGAGATGAATGTGTCTGATGTGAGGGTGCTCAATTATGGCACCATTTTAACTATGAACAAATGTAGCCATAACACTGTAAACACATTTCCTGGCCTTATCAATCTTTGCTGGATTGCCACCAGCCTCCCACCTGCACCTTTGGGCCAATGAAGAAAATATTATCTTAATGCCAGGATGCTGGAGGTGAAGCTGGTGCAGGTCCTCCTTCATCATGCTGACCAGCTTGACACTGCTGACCTTCACCATGTCATTGCCGCCACAGTAGATGATGAGGACATCTGGTGCTGCTCTTCCTCGCAGGGAGTGGGAAAAGAAGGGGAGAAGGCCTCTCCACTGCAGTCCACCCCAGCCAAACCAGCAGACACGGACGCCTGGCATGCTGAGGGTGCTTCCCAAGGTCTCTGCAGCTCTCTGGACACTACGCCGGACATAGTTGTCACCAGTGCTCCACACTGTGCATATGAAAGTAAAATGAGTGTAATAAATAATTAGCGTTAGATATTTAAAAAAAAAAAGTTGAAGCGTTTCTTTTTAAGATAATAGCTGAATCATTGTTTCAAGGTTTGTTGTATAACGTTAGTTTCAGCTAAACTCAAGTTTCGTGAAGGATCTGCAGGGGAGCTGGCACCAAGGGGGAGCAGACCACACCACAGGGCTAGCCAAAGTAGCGTAGCTTCTTAGCCTTGTAGCTTGTTAGCCTAGCTCGTTAGCCTTAGCTAACTTAGCAGCGCCGAGCGAGGTGGGCGTGTTTAAGCAACCAGGCTTCCTTCGCCCGCCTCTTTGTCCATTTTTGATTGTCCGGGAGTTGGGCGGAGTCAGGCACTGCCAAGATGGCGACGTCCAGAGCGGAGTAGAGTTTCAAACAAAGAGCATGGATACCAAGAGGCGAAGCTCAATAGAACGCCCCATAGCAACAGACTTGCCCATGGTTTCGTCCTACCACCGCCATTTTGGACTGTCAGCAGACCGCAGCAGACCCGCTTGCATACAAAAACACACAGACAAACTGAAGTATATCGCTATTAATTATGTTTACAATGCTACTCACCTCGTGATAGCTTGGTCACAGCTGCTTTTTCACGTTTATGTAAAACAAAATATAGACTTTTAAAAAAAAACCGAGGAAAAACGGCATCTCTACATATTACATCCACTTATGAGAAGATTCACTTAATTACTCCATCAAAATCACCCCATAAGCCAATCTACCAAAAAATAAATAAATAAATAAAAATCAATATTTTAACTAGAAACACATTAATGGCGACGTCATATAGTCAGGAATAAAGATTTATTTACAGTTTGTACAGTAAGGGGACAGTAATAATAATAACAATAATAATAATAATAATAATATATAGGCTATTTTAATGCTAAAGCAGTAATCAGTTCTGATATAAATGGTCCAAGAGGCCATATATACATACATATACATATATATATATATATATATATAAATATATATATATATATATATATACAGTACAGGCCAAAAGTTTGGACACACCTTCTCATTCAATGCGTTTTCTTTATTTTCATGACTATTTACATTGTAGATTCTCACTGAAGGCATCAAAACTATGAATGAACACATGTGGAGTTATGTACTTAACAAAAAAGGTGAAATAACTGAAAACATGTTTTATATTCTAGTTTCTTCAAAATAGCCACCCTTTGCTCTGATTACTGCTTTGCACACTCTTGGCATTCTCTCCATGAGCTTCAAGAGGTAGTCACCTGAAATGGTTTCCACTTCACAGGTGTGCCTTATCAGGGTTAATTAGTGGAATTTCTTGCTTTATCAATGGGGTTGGGACCATCAGTTGTGTTGTGCAGAAGTCAGGTTAATACACAGCCGACAGCCCTATTGGACAACTGTTAAAATTCATATTATGGCAAGAACCAATCAGCTAACTAAAGAAAAACGAGTGGCCATCATTACTTTAAGAAATGAAGGTCAGTCAGTCCGGAAAATTGCAAAAACTTTAAATGTGTCCCCAAGTGGAGTCGCAAAAACCATCAAGCGCTACAACGAAACTGGCACACATGAGGACCGACCCAGGAAAGGAAGACCAAGAGTCACCTCTGCTTCTGAGGATAAGTTCATCCGAGTCACCAGCCTCAGAAATCGCAAGTTAACAGCAGCTCAGATCAGAGACCAGATGAATGCCACACAGAGTTCTAGCAGCAGACCCATCTCTAGAACAACTGTTAAGAGGAGACTGCGCCAATCAGGCCTTCATGGTCAAATAGCTGCTAGGAAACCACTGCTAAGGAGAGGCAACAAGCAGAAGAGATTTGTTTGGGCCAAGAAACACAAGGAATGGACATTAGACCAGTGGAAATCTGTGCTTTGGTCTGATGAGTCCAAATTTGAGATCTTTGGTTCCAACCGCCGTGTCTTTGTGAGACGCAGAAAAGGTGAACGGATGGATTCCACATGCCTGGTTCCCACTGTGAAGCATGGAGGAGGAGGTGTGATGGTGTGGGGGTGTTTTGCTGGTGACACTGTTGGGGATTTATTCAAAATTGAAGGCACACTGAACCAGCATGGCTACCACAGCATCCTGCAGCGACATGCCATCCCATCCGGTTTGCGTTTAGCTGGACGATCATTTATTTTTCAACAGGACAATGACCCCAAACACACCTCCAGGCTGTGTAAGGGCTATTTGACCAAGAAGGAGAGTGATGGAGTGCTGCGGCAGATGACCTGGCCTCCACAGTCACCGGACCTGAACCCAATCGAGATGGTTTGGGGTGAGCTGGACCGCAGAGTGAAGGCAAAGGGGCCAACAAGTGCTAAACACCTCTGGGAACTCCTTCAAGACTGTTGGAAAACCATTTCAGGTGACTACCTCTTGAAGCTCATGGAGAGAATGCCAAGAGTGTGCAAAGCAGTAATCAGAGCAAAGGGTGGCTATTTTGAAGAAACTAGAATATAAAACATGTTTTCAGTTATTTCACCTTTTTTTGTTAAGTACATAACTCCACATGTGTTCATTCATAGTTTTGATGCCTTCAGTGAGAATCTACAATGTAAATAGTCATGAAAATAAAGAAAACACATTGAATGAGAAGGTGTGTCCAAACTTTTGGCCTGTACTGTGTATGTAATTATGTACTCAGAGGTGGGTAGAGTAGCCAAATATCGTACTCAAGTAAGAGTATTGTTGCTTTAAAACAATATAACTCAAGTAAAAGTAAAAAGTGTTTTGCATTAAAACTACTCTGAAAAGTACAATTTATCCAAAAAGTTACTCAAGTAAATGTAACTGAGTAAATGTAACTAGTTACTACCTACCTCTGCTCACATAATATAATAATGGCAGGAGGGGTAATATTCGTGTTCTGTGTCACTTCTGTCAAAACCTCGCGCCAAGATCTGAATCATTTCCTGAACCAGTCACGTGGTACAGCCCGGCAGCGAGGCTTTGGACATCATCAATGACGTCACTCATCTGAAACAATGCAAGCCTCGATACGCACATCGTGGAAACACTTCCTAGATTACTTGACACATGCTTCAAAGCATCGGCACAGCACGTAACATCACTAATATTACCACTTCTGGCTTTTATGTTGACCCTCATGCCGACAAGAAGTCCAGTGTAGTTTTTTAATCCACAAAACTCATCTGTGGTATCGGAGGATAACAGCTAGCCGGAATAACAGCTACACTTGAAGTGCATGGAACCCACATTTTGAAAATGTAATAAAACTCCACTAATGCATTTCAAAAAAACGTCAGAACGGCTCATCTGTCATAATCCAAGTGCCGTGCAGGAGTGCTGTGTTTACATGGCAAGAGTTGTAAACACAGCACTCCTGCAGGGCAGGCTAACTGACCACGGTGAGAAATTATGCTATATAAGTGAAGCAAATTATGTCCTTTTCAAGTCAATTTTGTATGCTGCGGCTTCAGGGCACTTGGATTATGACGGACGAGCCGTTCTGACGTTTTTATGATGTGGGTGCTTTAGAGGCTGTGACAATCATGGCCTATCACATTCACTACTTTCACTCATTCATGGGGCTGTCCCCATCATGGTGACACACTAACCTTTTTTCTCAGAGGAAACTTATTGTTTTCTGTAACTTAGACTGGAAATTAATTTTAAACTTTAGATTGGAACCTGGACAGTCTCTGCCACATCATGTTGTTTATCACATGATGAGAGCCAGTGAGCCACAGGAGACACTTTGGTGAGCCTGGTGTTGAAAAAGATGACACAGCCGTTACCCTGGTTACCTGGTGTTCAGGTTGGAGTAACCAGGTGAAAGACTGGAAAAAACAGATGGTCCTGCATGAGCCATAGCCTAATCTAAATGAGAGGTTTAAACTGATTCACAGTTGAGCTGGATGAGCAGTCAGTCTCCGACAAGCCTGTTGAAGTGCAGAAAATGAAAAGAAAATGTGTAGAATAAATAATCAGAACAATACATTTGGTGTAGGCATAGGCACGGGGTGATATGTGGTGATTTTACAACAGTCTGATGCTGGTTGCACTTAATGTACCCAGTGGATCTGTCATGTGTACTTGTAGCTTGACAGCACCGACTCACTTATGTGTGGCTGTGATGAGCAACATGATGTGGTAGAGACTGTTCGGGTTCCAAACTAAAGTTTAAAAATAATTTCTGTCCCACGTCTAAAATCAATAATCAAAAATCTACAGAATTTTCTCTGTGTGGTACTGATCCTCCACATGTCACATGCTGTTAGTTGTTGTTTCCAAAAAACACAATTTTCTGTTCAGACATTCTTCAGTTTTATTCATGTAGTGCTTGACACACTATTTAAACATTACCAGGCTTCAAGGAAGGAAGTCAAATGTGTGAAAAAAATCAACAGGTTTCATCGCTGCAGTCATACTGTAGCTACAATTAGTTTTGTTAGTGTGTGTGTGTGTGTGTGTGTGTGTGTACTTATACATGCTACACAGTGGGGACCACAAAATATATTTTAGCAACAGAGTAAGGACATTTTTTGCAAAGTGAGGACATTTGAGCTTGTCCTCACTTTTTCAAAAGCCTGTTTGAGGGTTAAGACTTGGTTTTAGGGTTCATGTTAGAATTAGCTTTAGAGCAGGGGTAAAAAAGGCGGTTGCTAACAAGTTGCTCAAAACGACTACAAACCCTGTTGGGAACATTAATTGTCATCACCCCCGAACAGACGAGAGTGCTGGCAGTCCACCATTACAGCTTCTTATTTAGCTTAAACAGTCTGATTTCCCCATTATACAATGTTTTTAAAATAAAGCGGCCGAAATCAGTTGAAAGCTTAGTGGTGGTGACGTCGAGAGTCATGCAACCGTGGAGTAGTCATATAGTCCGTTAAAGCCTAACGTTAGCTTTTTACTTCTGGCGATCGCATTTAAGCTTCAAATACGGTATGAAAGCTGTTCATATATGAAGATTATCTCACTGAACAAAACCTGTTAGTATCATAAACTTGTGTTAGCCACAGAGCTTATTTTCTGACATAATCAAAAACGCAATACAAAAATCACATTGACTTTCTCTTCCGGGAACCAGGACGATGCTAAACTTCCAGGTTTTGATGTCAGCCCTGGCACACTCTATAGTACAGCCAGAATATTCGCATTTAAAAAACATTTTTGCAGTCTGCAAATCATGTTTATGTTTTGAATTTGTGTTTTGGCCTGTTGCGCCACCTGTCGCCGTCTACCAGTCATGCAATCAGAGTAGAGTCTCAGCATCAGTTACAGTTACGACTGAGGTACAGCAGCACGGCAAGAAGCATTAGCAGTGTCCCGGTACATAGCATTAGCAGCCGGCTCCTCATGAGCTGTATCCCGGCAGCAGTGTTAGCAGCAGAGAAGCCGGACTTGCTCGAACGGTCTGCTGGAAAACCAAAGATCAAGGATGCGGCGACTCGGCCCTGCCACAGCAGCCGCCCGTGTGCAAACAAATCAGTCTCCAGCGTGCAACTGTCCAGCAACCTCGAATCTGTAGGGGAGGGGGGGCGGACACGACTTGCAGCAGTATTTTGAATTTGAGTGCAGTAACCTTTTTGGCCACATTCTTACATACAGCGCCTTTAAGTTTAATGTGGAATATAAGTGTACAGATTTACAGATGATTTGTGCTGTTAAGATTTACCACAAGCCTTTTGCACTTAGACACTAGAGGGAGAGTGGAGGTGGTGGTAGTGGATGACTTTGGTTGATGACTGATGTGATGGATAGAGGCTGCATCCGAGAAGACTAGGTGATAGACTAAGCATGCAACAAAGGACTGCAGACAGAAAAAGAACCATATTTTAAGTGAGGAGCAGTAAGATGATATGCTGACGGAGAGATCGATTGACAGCCCCAAATACTGACAGCCAGAGATTGACAGTGAGCATGCGTGCAAGGAGTGAATGGCAGGATGAGAACAGCCTGAGCATGAAAAAGTATTATCTTCCTGACTGAACTTTTGCCAGAGCTTCATTTCTGCCAAAGCTGATGCCCTGAAACGTCAGCTCACCTCAACCACTATGAATGAAATGTGCAACACTGTCATCTACTGAATAAAACGTGTTTGTACGCCATACTACCATATTATTTAGTATACCAGATAAGATTGTCATTGTGCTCTGAGTCTCATACTTTTTCTTTTTCTTTTTTTACTTAAGGGTGCTCTCACACCTGCCCTGTTCGGTTCAATTGAACTCAAGTTTGTTTGGCCCCTAAGTGCGGTTCATTTGGGCAGGTGTGAACACAGTAGTCGCACTTTGGTGCGCACCAAAACAACCGGACTGAGGCCTTCTTAAAGAGGTAGTCTTGGTCTGGATACAAATGAACCTTGGTGCGGTTCGTTCGTGGTGAGAACATGTTCTAACCTCAATCTGAACCAACTGCAGTCACATGACACATTGTTTGGGTTAAACATGAGCATGTTACAGTCCTGGAGGATTATTAATGTGCACCTCCTCCTGTACTGCCTTAATATGCACATTCAGCACATCCAATGCATCAAAACATTGTTTTCTAGTTGGAGCCGTGCCTCCTTTTCAAACTGTATGGTTTGACTAAAATGAACAATGACAGCAATATAGTCCATGATAACCAGCGCTAAAATCAGTTTGTGTAGTTGTCCATCCATTGTGACATTAGAAAGTGTCACATTTATCTTGCAAGTGTACTGTTCTTCAACGTTTTGTTTATTTCCTGGATTCTTTCCACATGGAAATTTGACCCATAAAGGCATTTTATCTGGTCTGACTATCTGGTTTACATGCTGCCATTAGAAGGCAAACCAACTCTATTGACAAACAATGTGTCAACCAGGTCTTAAACAAATAAAAAGTGCACCACCCTCTTTACCGACGTTACTCCTTCAAATAAACGCACCAGCCTTTACCATTTACAGTTTGGTCAGCAAATTATCAGTGTATCAGCCCAATCATGCTAATAACAACCATGAAGCAAAATAGTGTCAGTTTATTACTCACTGACTCTGTCTTCCCACTTTTCAATTCTCTCCCTGTGAGACTCAGAATCTTTATTGGTGCATCTATTCATAAATACAGTTTTGTTTCTGAGTGCCCCCTCCAGTAAATGATAAATGATCTCTCAGACGCCTCATGTGTAGACCTAACCAGTACTTTATTTAAGTTTACAGTAGACCTTAGTGACAGTAGAAAGTATTGATCAAAAATCACCACCCAGAGAAAGTATTAAATGGATTAATTCGCACACACAGGTTAACATTTCATGCCACATCATAACAAAAAAAAAAGCAAATTTCCATAATATGTAGAATATAGGGACAATTAATTAAGAACTGTCATATAATTGTACTAAATCAATTGTGTTTGGCACTGTGTTTAATTCGGGCTTTGCTGTGTTTATCCAATGACAAATCAGCCAAATTACTTTTACATTAATATGCACCATGTTTGTTTTCCCTTCTACAGCACATGCAGATTGTCACATTCTGTTTGTGGATGATACATGTGTTTATACTGTAACTTGTCAATGCAGCATATTGCAGCTTATTGTATTCAACTTTTGTAACTGTGGGAAATTGTTTTTATAAAAAGTGTAAAACAAGGACAAGGACAGAAAGAAGCACCTCCCTCATGGAACACAGGATCATTGAAGCAACACCTCTTTCTGTGGTTACAGGAACCTCCTGTCCTCCATGAAACTGAGCTTACTTTGTTCTGAGTGATAAGTACTTGTTTTTCCACATGAGATGAAAGAGACACAGTTCACTTTAAAGTTTTGTCCTCTAGTACTCGCCTATTTTTCTAACATACAGATACAGAGCATGCAGTAAATCAAGCAAAACATAGGTACCTACATTTATTTATACTTCATTATGACAGTGAGTCATAAGGCACAGTTTATTTCTAAAGTGTTACAATCTTAATGCAAAATAATATTTTTCCCCACAGTAACTGATTTTGATAAGAGACCCTGTATATTCATTGAAAGACTAAGATTTAAGATGTAGATAATGATTTAAAACCACATTTTCCCCACAGTTAAAGCTATGGTCTACATTTAGAAAGATTGATCATTATTATTAACATCATTTAGATGGTGGTTATGGCCCAATAGTGCTAGCTACACAATGTGAAGAGCAAAAGGAACCAAAAAAAATCCATTCTCTCTGGCGGCTGCAGACCTGCAAAGAAATTGACCAATCACAGCCATTTGGGCCGCATGGCTGTGATTGGTCAATTTCGCTCCTGTCCTTGCTCAAATTTGCACTCTCACCCTCCGTCCAATCCCCTGGCTCCATTTTGACCCTCCTCTGCTTCTCGTCCCCCCCCTTGTCCCAACCCCCCTCTGCATTTGAAAGTAGAGCAGTTTGTAAGGCCCTGACACACCAGACCGACGTCAAAGAACTAGCAGCGACGAAGCCGACTGTTCCGTCGTCTACGTCGCCTCACGTCGCCCTGTGTCAGTGCATATGAACACACTACACAGACTACATCCGACGTGCCAAGTGGCACGTACGTTCTGCGCCTGCGTGAGAGAGAGTGGAGTGACAGAGTGGTACATCCTGACAGCTGAGGTGCTACCTATCTGTACAACCCAGCACCCCAGCACCTCCACTGGCTATTACATTCAGACTGTCCCGGTGTTTCCTCCACAGGCTCCACTTCACTCAGCTTCACTCAGCTGCCTGATAAACCCGCTGCTTCTTCCCACTTTAACCGGAATAACAAAGCAGGGCTCAATGCTCTGGCTGAGTGTCCCTCCCTCATGCTGCGGCTAATAATGCTCTGCTAGCCGCTTCCAGCTAGCCCGGCCCTCCATTTGGATTCAAACAGAGAGCCGGGCTAGCTGGGAAGCTAGCGGAGGCTAACTGACTGTGTTTCCCTCCGGTCATGCTGCGGCTAACGCTCCCAGCTAGCTCCGGTTTGTTATTCAGGTTAAAGTGGGAAGAAGCACCGGGTCTGTGGGGCAGCTGAGTGAAGTGGAGCTTGAGGAGCAAACACCAGTTAGCCCCGGTTTCACTACAGGAACATTCATTCGCTACAGGGGCGAGGGAATAAAACCTAAACAGCCAATCAGAGTGAGCGCTTTCATCGACTAGCTCCGCCGCCGATTCAACATGCTCAATCAGCCAAAAAGCCGCCAACGCTGAAGGGCCGATGGTGCAGGACACACCTCAAAAACTAGGCCAACCGACGGCCAAACTTTGGTCGACGGACAACCGTCGGCTTGGTGTGTCAGGGCCTTAAGGCCCTGGCCGAGGGGATGTTGTGTTTGGAGCGATTTTCAGGTTTTTGGAAGCAACAGGGCTTGTAAATAGAATTTCATACGTAGTATATTCTGTTCCACACTCCAGTCCAGAAGGTGGCGGTAATGCACCTAAACGTTGTTTGCCAACTGCCATAAAACGAAAGAAGAAGGAGAATAAGAAGGTTGGCTTATGACTGTGAAAGCCTTTAGCTGTTAGCTTCTGTGTGCCGGCCTTGTTAGTATGTGGGAGGAGGTGTGTCATTAGGAGGCTCCGAGGGGAGGAATCATGGAGCACAGAGGGAGGGGTGTGTTTGGGGGGGAATGCTTTTTTCAAATCTTTCTCATTGTCTTTCTAAACGTAGACCATAGCTTTAAATCAATTAGGTTATATAAAAATCAAAGATCAGTATAAAATGATCACATGCAGTAGCTTCCTTCCACCATAGTATCAGTTAAAAACAGAGCATGCAGTTTTTCCCTCTCTCACGTTCATGAATATGAAGCTGAATTTGGCCAACAGCTGAGGAGGTCACACCTTCTGATATTCAAATGGCCACACTATTTTCTATCTTCACTGGATCCATGTATGTGTATGGCACCTCCAGACTCATGTTTCTGATGTTGATGTGTGCACTTAACACTTGAAGCTCTCCTTGAAAAGCCTTTATCATCTCGCAGGGCATCTTCTCACTGAAATGGTCCCCTGGGTACTGGCCAAGAGGGACCTGATGAGATTAAAAATATGTTTTGAAAGTTGTTGTTTTTTTCCACTAACATTCAAATGTTTATCAATTGTGGACTACAGGCAAATTAATGCAGAGTTGTAGGAAGCAAGCAGGATTTTTTCCGTGGCTCAAAGAGGGTATTTTTGCTCTAATGACATATTAACCTTCATTACACAGCTTAAGCTTAAATGTGATTGTTGTAATTACATTTTCCAGAGGTTTTGGACACTTACATAGTCAGAGGATGGTTTGCTGAGTAACCACAAGGTAGACATTCCATTAGCTGTCGTGCCCTTGTCAGGTAATGTGTCCATCATCGTGGCCTGATTTGTTGTCCCCTTTTTGGTTGGTGGAGGACGGTACAGGGTGGTGGGAGTGTTGGGCATCCAGCCACCATAGTCATACTGCAATGATTAAATGAATGATTGAGAGATAACTGAGTATTAGTCTTCGAAGCCATGCCATATCAGTCTGTTTGTCAGTCAATCCACCACTTTTGATCCACCCTGAAATATTTCAACAACTATTGGATGTATCCCATGAAATTTGGACTGCAATTAAAATTTGTACAGACATTCATGGTCCCCAGAGGATGAATCCTAATGATTTTGGTGATCCCCTGACTTTTCCTTTAGCACAACTTCTTTGTTTTTCAGAGAAATGTCTTGGCAACTTTCTGTTGGATTGCCACTAACTTTGGTTCAGACATTCATGTTGACCTCAGGACATACTTTGGTGATCCTCTGACAGTTACTCCAGTGCCATCATCAGATCAAATTTTATTAGTCCAACACTTTGGTCTATGACCAAATAACTTCAAAACTAATGACATGCCCATCAGCCTCAGCTGTACTTTGTGTTTTGTACTAATCAGCAAATGTTCACATGCTTAAATGTTAAGCTAAGACTGTGATTTTAGTAAACATAACACCTGTTAAAATCTGCATGTTAGCATTGTAATTGTTCGTATATTAGCATTTGTTGCATTTAGTTCGGAGCATCACTGTGCTAAGTACAGTCCAACAGGCCTGTTAGCATGACTGTAGACTCCTGTTTATGTGGTCAGTCTCTCCAAAACCTCATCAACCCATTCCACAAAAACAGCAACATTATAACTGATCATCTCTGTAAATTAAAAAGCTTCACCTGTCCAGTGTTCACAGCTGAGTGTTGTGCTGAGCAAGTGAAGATCACCATGGTGACAAACTTGACCAACTCTTCCACTTTGGTAAAGCGCTGGGGAATTCCTGAGAATTAGAGGAAATAAACTGCATCTTTCTTGTATCTCATCTTACTTAAAGGTGCCTAGATGATTAAATTAAAGTTTGACATATGTTTGCATGTTGATTGTTTAATATAAAATATAAATATGCATATTTCTAATCACTGAGATTGAGTGTTTCTTTAAACCCACCTGTGCCTTTTCGGGAAAGAAATCCATGTTCAAAAATGTCCGAAATCCACTTCTGCAGTTCAGAGTCTTTCTTGACCTCATCATCATTCTTGTAGTAGAAGCCGAGCACTCCCTGCACAAACCTTTGAGAAATGTGAATATGTTCTGTAAAACACATTCTTTGTTGATATCTTTCATATACTGTAGTAGTAAAACATAACTCTTTTGTAAGACAATTTAATGTCCATCTCTTTAAAATGATCAGTTCTGTTCTTTTTAACACTTTGATACAATATTCAACACAGTGGATCCTACAACTTTAAAGGGAAAGTTTGAAACCTTCAGAAATTTGCCAGTTCACTTTCTTGTGAAGGGTTAGATGGCAAAATTAGTACGATAATGCATTAAGTATGGAGCTACAGCCAGATGGTTATTAGCTTAGCTAAGCATAAAGACAGGAAGCAGGGGGAAACATTTGGAGCCGGGCTTTAAATTTAAATATATGCCTACCAGCACCTCTACATTTTACTGATGTACACATTGTCAGGGCTTAAAGTACTCCGGCATGGCGCTGGATTTCCAGCTTGAAGGACATTTCTAGTTTTTTTTTTTTTTTTTTTGTGGCAACAGCTTGACATAAGTTAGCATTTAATGAATCATCTTCTGATTTTCAGCGAAGCCAAGGGCGTAGGTTTGATTTTCACATTGGTAGGGACATAAAAGTGTTCCATGTCAGCGACCTGTACATTGTTGATTTTTTAATGCAATTTCACATCATGCGAAACTGATCACTGCTTTATAATGCATATTTAGATATCTACACTAAATATAAGAATGTCTTGGTTAGTGTATTCCAGGGCCCGACCGATATGGATTTTTTGGGGCCGATGCCGATATTATGGAATAAAAAAACCTGATATATCAGCCGATTCAATTTTTAGGTTTTTCAATTTAAAACCCCCCGAAATACCTGCTTTTGATGGCTTAAATACACTGTGGCAAACCGCTCGGTTCAGTAAATGTGCTGTCGGCTCTTCAGTCTTCGCTACTTCACTCTGCTGTTGGGTCACTGGGGTGACTGTGGAGCGTGACATGAAAGGAGTCGGAGCGCCCTCTACTGGATTAGTAACACAAGGACATCATTTCTAAGTAAAACACCATATTCCCTGCATTTTATTAGTGATGAAAATATAAGTGTTAACATCGGCATCAATCGGCCACCATCTGGCCAACATTTGACTGATTGATTATGGCCATTAGAGAATAATCGTCAGCCAATTAAATCGGCCGGCCGATAAATCGGTCAGGCCCCAATGTATTCTCTAATGTTATCAGTTACATGAACATACACTGATAACTTCACCACATCTGTCTGTATGTGCTTGGAGATTAGGTTAATTGATAACTAAATTGTCCGTAGGTGTGAATGTGAGCGTGAATGTGTGTCAGCCCTGCGATAGTCTGGCGACCTGTCTGTACCCTGCCTCTCGCCCAATGTCAGCTGGGATAGGATCCAGCACCCCCCCGCCCCCGCAACCCTCAAGAGGATGAAGCGGTTAGAAGATGGATGGATGATTACCTTGTGTTAGCTTGACCCTGTCGGACACAGAGAAAACAGCATGCCGTGCAGAGTTTCCCCTATATGCAACTAGCAGCGGAAATATGACCACTGCTGCTGATTTTTTTTCCGTCTTAGCGCTTTAACCGATTATTTGGCGCTACAGACACTTCATTTAATAACATACTATTCATCGTGTTATGTCATTGTGCGGACGGACAGACGGACAGACAGGGCTCGGGCCGCATTTTTTGCAAGCATACAAAAAAGTTTCACGCATGTGAAAATTATTTTTCATGCGTGTGCTTCACCTCTGCTGCTACAACTCCATCCTAGGGGAAACACTGCTGTGTGCGTTTTGTGCAACAGGTGGATGTGGTAGTCTACCGGCAGAGTAGAGAGAGAGCTAAGTAGCGTTGAAGTAGAGTAGAGCAGGACAGAGAGATGGAAGCAAAATATACTAAACCCGGTGTTAATACAACAGAACTGGAGAGAAGGGTCTAAAATAAACAGAGGTGGGCATGGCTCAAGTAGGGCGCAAAATTATAGACGGACCTCTTCTGAGGATTGAAGCCCTGCATTGTGTACAAATGTAAAAATGACAAGGGCTTGTTTTAATGGGGACTTATATGCTGCAACTGTTTCATGCTATACAGTGGCCATGATTTAAGAAATCCTTGAGAAAACCAATTGAGTTACATAGGAGTACAAAAGCTAGCTAGTAGTGAAGGCAGGATTTGGGCTTTTATTTTCCAGTATCAGGACACCCATACTACCTGTAGATGATATCCCAAAGCTTGAGTCCATCATCCCTGTAGTAGAAGTTCGGCACATCCTTCAGCCCACGCTCAGCGATGTCCTCTGGTATGCAGAGGGAGGTGTAGGTCACTGAGGACAATGATCTCTGCAGGAGTGTCACCAAACCCTCTCCACCAGTGGCTGCAAACTAGCAGACAGTCAAATATGTCAGGAGTATAGTTAGAGACAAATACTGTGCATGATACTGAAAACAAACATTGTTTATGTAATGGTCTACTGAGTGTGTTGGTCTTTTTGTACCTTTGTGAAAACTCCATTGTCGGATATCAGATGATGTCGAGCCATATAGTTGATTTCAAGAGTGTCGTGAGTGTGAGGTATGAGGAGCTGAGGGGAAGAGCAAAAATATATTACTAACAAAATTACATGTTAACCAAGTCAGTAATCTTGATGCTACTTTAATATTTAGTAGTGAGAAATACTTAAAAAAATACACACACTAAAACATTATGATTTATCAACTCTTGGGAATAGAATGATGTTATGTGTTTTACTATAAGTTGTGTTTCACTATATAAGTTTTAGATGTGTGAACAATGAGAATACTGAGATGATTTCAGCTGATCTGAATGTGTTTGCTTTGCAGAAGTGGAGAAGTACAGGAGAGGAAGAGACATGAAGTCTGAGGAGCACATACCGCAATGCTTAGATAATTAGTTTCATATATGGTAAAAAGAATAGAAAGTGATATACAGATAGTAAGGTACAGCACGTGTAGGGAGTTGTGTTGTTCTCTTGTCTTTCAAAACAGGAACCACGCCCCCACCGCCAGCGGGAAGGAGTCAGATTAACACGAGGCAGGGGCGTGGTGTGGTGAAGGAGGAAGTGGAACTGCCAATGAGAAGAGGACAACGCCTTGCGTGCACAATGACACTCTGTTACGCTCAAATATACTGGGTCAGGGAAAGGACAGGAGGTCAGACTTCGTGAACTGACACACCTTTGTTGTTCGTCAGGGACGTGAAGTTGAGACCCAGAGCTCTGTAATTTTATTCCTTTACTGCTTAATAAACTACATTAACTGAGACCTAATATCTTCTCCTATTGCTTCATTAAAGAACACGCAGGACTGAGCTCACACATAGCACATTAGAGAGTAGGATGAGACTCTTAGTCCATCACAACTTTAGAAGATACAAAATCAGCAAGTCAAATAACCTACAACTACAGTAAGTTCAGTATTCTCCCCTCAGTTACCTTGTACAGTGGATGCACCATGGGCATGTTGCGCAGCAGTGACACTGCAAACACTTCAGCCAGCAGATGAGTGCGCAGCAGGTGAGAGTTGGCTTGATGCTCGTTGAAATCTGCACTTCTCACAAAAATCTTGGCCGTCAACCAGTCGTACTCAGAATCAGTAGGAAGGAAGATGGGGTTGTCTTCTGCTGGAGTCTGCTTCAGCTGCAGGAGAAGGAAGGAGGTGTGGTTCATTCTATCCAGTATATTCAATACCAGTACTGGTCAATATTGTTCAAGAATGTAAGTGAATATTCACTACTTTTATCATTCTTACATACATTAATACTTTTGTTTCATGTAAATAACACTGACTTGACTTTTGTTTGTGTCAGACTCAACTGTCAGCCCTGGATGTGGCTATTGGAGGAACTCTTTTTTACATGGCACATGCTCAGGCAGGAAGAAATGAACTGCCACTCCTTGCACAGAGACTTCATAGCTGCCATCTAGATACTAGCCATGCTAGTTGCTTCTTGCAAAGGACACAGTATCTTACTTAAAGAACACTTTCATTAAGGTGGACTCCTCCTGTCGCAGGGGAACTGCCATGTTACAGTTTGAATAATTGCCTTAAAGCTGTAGTTAGTAAAAGAAAGAATGAAGTAATTTTTTTCTTATAAGAAATAACTTTTTGTCATATTTGCTGAAACTGTCACTATTCTTACAGAGGAACATGAAACAGATAATCTGTGAAAAATCAGCTCTGATGGGTTGTTTTCATTCAGGCATGGAAGATTCTTGCAAATGCCATTAGGGGCACTGGGCAAGGCAGAGAACGAATGTTAAGATATTCTAGCCCTAGTTCTATTAGCACAGGTCCACCCTATACTGGACTCTGTAGGTAATACTCTCCTCCAATCACAAGCCAACATTTGCCCCATGGTGGAAACAGTCAACCAAAATACCAAGCACTGCCCACCGGACAGACCAATTTTCTTGTTTTAGCAGCTAAACAATACATTGAAATATTGACCCCAGCCCAAGGCTAAGCGGGACCCATGAAAAGGTCTGTGGTTTATCCTTAAATGGGATCAAGCACAACCATTTACTTACCGAGTTATATCACTGACAATATAAATTATTTGTATTTACATGATAAAAAAAAAGTGTTGTTATCATTAAAACACATTTTAACATGCCACCCCTCACAGATTTTGTGAAACGGTGGGGTCCATCTGACAGCGGTCAGATGTGTTAATCCCACTTACAGTAATTGTGTCCCCCTGCCCATATTTCCTAATGGCTGGCCTGTTCAAGATATAGTTAGAGTTTCAGCAAATAAAAACTTGTTTTTACAAAAGTTACATGTAAAACTACAGCTTTAATCAAGACTGTTACATCTTGGCTTTTAGCTATATTTGAGAGCTATATTCACCTGAATAGCAATTGGCTTCAGCTTGTCCTCAGGTGTTTTGTGGAGCAGGACGAGGGGAGCTGCCAAGTACTGCTTCGTCACAGTGTGGGTGTTTGGTGTTATTCCATCCAAAGGCTTGTAGTCACACAGGAATATGTTGCCTTTCTGTTTAAGCGAGGATGAAAAATGATTTGACTTACATGCGTACAGTGTGGATACATAAACTAAGTGAACAACCAGCTGTGTGACTTTCTCCATGGTAATAATTTATTTGAAGATTTATTCAGTCAGGATTTAGAGTGCATCATAGCACAGAGCTTCTTCTGACAAAGGACTCGTCTCTGTACTTGTTTTATTAGAGCTTAGTGCCACATTAACACAATTGACCATCAAATTCTGCTACAGAAACTGGAACATTTAATTGGCCTTAAAGGTTCTGCACTAAGCTGCTTTAAATCTTATTTATCCGATATATTTCTGAGGCAAATTGTGATTTGTGATATTGGGCTTTATAAATAAAGTTGAATTAAACTGAAATTGAATTGAATAAATAAAATTAAAACTGAATGTAAGTACAACATGCAGTTCCAAAGTTATTATGTGTAAATACTAAGATCAGTCAAGGTCAAGACAATCACCTTCATCTCATCTGCCAAGCTGAACTGATCACCGGGGAAGACCATCTCGTCAGTGACAGGAAAGTTATCAGGCAGAGCTGAACAGCGTTTGATCAACATGGGGTTGACACCATTTAGATACTGGTAGCCAAAAAAATCATCATCCCTCCAGTGCTGCTGGACATAGTCTGGAAAAAGAGTGGAACATCCAGTGAGTTTCAAACTCTGGGCTAGAAAATCTTGGTCAACCTCTGTTATCAGCTTAACGGTACACTTCATGTGCGACTGGACCACAGTGAACAATGTGTTACTCAGAATTCTCATTTTTATCTGATGGCTTTTTCTTTTTCTTTGGTGACATGGTAATTATTTCATCTTGTTTTATATCTTGTGTTTGGATTTTATTACTTTATTACTTGTTTTGGTAACAAAGCACTTTGTAGCTTTGTTTGGAAAGGTTTCAGATTAGTTTCAGATTCTCTTTATTAGTCCTCTGTAGATCAACAAGGTTCAGTGAAATGTATTTGGACAGGAGAACAGGGCAGTTCAGCAATGAAATCACTAATTGCAATAAAGATAAGAAAAAGTGACAATATGTTGGAAAAGAAGGTAATGATAATAATAATAATAATAATAATAATAAAATAAACATTATTAGTATGCATACAGAGCTAACTATTCCATCAACCCACCTGATATGTGAGTCGATCTTCCTTGCATCGCCACACTGATAGCAGCAATATCAGGCCATTTCTCCCTGGAATTAGCCAGTCCATCTAATTTCAGATGAATCAGGCTAGAAAATAAAAGCAAAGAGTAACTTTATTATGATTTCTTAAATCTTTTTGATTGGCAGGTACAAAGTTACCTAGATATATAGATACCAAACAGAATTTGAGGACTTTACCCTGTCCCTAGAGTGTATGCAAACTCTAGGTCCTTGGTGAAGGAGAAGCGGACATCAGGAGGCAGATCAGAATAGCACGTTGCCTCCATGCAGTCGGGTATTCCCCTCGCATACACATGCCAGCTGGGTAAAAACAGAGACAAGGAGGTGATGAACTTTGGATAGTCTACCAGTGTATGTGCAGTTTTAATACACTAGTATAATAGTGTCAGAAGTGTCACATATTCAAAAATATTCAGAATTGCAATTTTGCAAAATGTGTTCTATATATTTTAATAAACCCTGGCAGGTGTAATGTACAGTAACAATGTCACATGGCAAATAATTTATCATTATATATCAGGGACATTCAATTAATTTTGGGCTGCAGGAAGTTAAAATGTGAATAAACCCTGAGCTCTCACCGATACTCTTTGTCTCGTTTCTCCAGCTCTTGCTTCCGAAATTGAATGGCACGAGAATAGTCTTCAAAGTCTCTCAGAGCTCAAAGAAAGAACCAAAATAAGGTTCAAAATCCTGAATATATACAGTATGTTTTCATAAATTTACTTCAGCCTCCTTACTGTCTAGCTTGCAGAATTCGTCTGTCTTTGATATCTTCTGTAACCAGTGAACAATGTACAGGATGCAGACAGCAAATTTCCACAAACCTGTTCCCTCTCTGAAGCAGTGCACCTTGCTGTCAGTGATCCATCTGTAGATGGGAAAGTTGTAGGTGTGTCCCTCAGGGGATTTCACTACCACCTTGGCTGGGAACCAATCATCCTCGAGAAAGAGGTACGTTTTTTCCAGCTTTATCAGAATCAGCTCTCCAATGGAGACAGGGCAGGACACAGTAAAAGTAGACACCTGGAGTGATGACAGAAATGGTTCAAGAATATTTCAAGAGATGAAGAAAAAGTGTATTTGATAACCATGAACTAATAATTAACAATAATTAGCAAATATTACTGAATGTAGAAGTGTCATGAAAATACATCCTGAGCAATATGTGCACTGCGTAAAATACAATTTTTGAAAGAATTTTGGTGATCATCTGTTGTTTTTGTCATCTTTGTAGGTTGTAGGTTGAAGATTTTCAGAGTGGCACATATCCTGTTACTGCCCACCTGAGCCTGAGTTCTCTAAATTGATATTTAATGTGCCTATAATCTTATTGAGGTAAAGCTTAGGAAGCATGTTACACATGTGTTACCTTCCTACCTTCTTTAATCAACAATACTTTAAATAAATGCAAACCATAAACAAAAGAGGGATGAAGGTCCCGGCCAAAAAGAACATAAAAAGTGGGGGCTGCTGGGCCAACCACACAGTGGGCTGTCGCACCCAGCAGCTCCCACACTAACTACCTAAATTAAACATCTAATCTCAACAAAAAACAAACAACGAAAACTGAGTTACCGGAGACCTCCAACCCAAACTACAATAACAAACTAAAATAAGAAAGGAGGTTGCACGCTAATCCATGCAACCTCCGCCTAAAAGAAAGGCAACAAAAGACAGCTCTCTAAGCTGCCTGACGAATCTGTGTGTGTGTGTGTGTGTGTGTGTGTGTGTGTGTGTGTGTGTGAGAGAGACCCCCTCTCACTCTCTCGGGAGCTTTTATCAACTCCTCCCATCCTCGTCAGTCTCAAAGGCTCCACCTGTCAGGAAACTCAGATGACAGAACAAGAGGAAGAGAGAGAGAGAGAGAGAGAGAGAGAGAGAGAGAGAGAGAGAGACGTAACACATATAAACTTAGAAAAGGAAATTTCTGACTTACTGATTCTTTCTCAAAGGCAAACAGCCCTTTGAAGTTATGGAGCTGCTTGGATGCGCTCTCCCCATCTTTTCCCACCAGCGTAATGTAGACCCTGTCTTCAGTGCCAGCATGGGCCACACTGCCAGTATGTACCGTCACCTCATAGTTCGCCATTTCACTCTAGTTTACAAAAGAAACATGGTGGGGAGAGAATTATAATAACCCATAACACTGGGTTAACAGCAATGGCGGCTGCTGGTCTTTCAAACAGGGGAAGCTCACTTTACGTTTACATCATAACATTTGTCATATTGTAGCGAGGCAGTAACTTATAAAAGGAACATTTAATTGAAGACATTTTTCAACCACACTCACGCCATAGAACCACAGCAACCACACCTCAAAGATTTTCAGATGGGTTTAAACACCTGAACTGTGTCTACACCACCAAAACTGATTTTCTCTCAAAACAAGTTTCCCTGAAAGAAGCAGTACCTTAACACTGGCCCAGGTAACGAAAAAGTGCTATATAGCAACATACTCTGAACATTCTCAAATATTACTGAAGCACACATTTATTTATATGTGAATTCTGCCAGGTTGGCTAGCTAGCTAAATTCTTGTTTTAATGTTAATTCAATAGTGCATATTTGACCATTTCTTCTATGAAATTTTAGGGGAGGCTCAATCAATCAATCAATCAATCAATCAATCAATCAGTCAATCAAACAAACTTTATTTATGTAGCACATTTTCATACAATAAATTGTAACACAAAGTGCTTCACAGAATAAAAAGCCAGATCCTCTGGCAGGCTGTTCCACAGACGTGGGCCGTAATAAGAAAAGGACGCCTCACCATGGGCAGGGGTGGGTAGAGTACTGAAAATCTGTACTCAAGTAAAAGTACAATTACTGCCATAAAAAAAATACTCATGTAGAAGTAAAATTACTATTTGAGAAACCTACTCAAGTAAAAGTAAAAAGTACCTAGTTAATAATTCACTCAAGTACAAGTTACTTTCCGTTTGAATATTTTTAGGGTGTGCGGACCAGTGCAAAATAATGAAAAAACAGCACTTGTTGATAAAACTTTTTTTTAATGAAGCAGGTACCAATCTTCCACTCTCCATGTCCTTCACTCTACCCCTCACTCTTTACCTCACCTAACCTCTTTTTTCTCCATTTCCCTATCTGTAATTTGAGTGGATGACCTTGCTTTAAAAACAGAAATGACATCCGAACTTCTTTGTCTTTTCTACGTCTTTTTTGCTGTTAACAAAATAAATAAAATCCAATAAAATAAATAAGAAACCATTCAATATATGGTAAACAATAGAACTATAATGTTGCCAAGTTCCATCTTTACATGTTGCCAAAATGTGTTTGTAAAGGTATAACAGGTCCCTGTAGGACTTTCCTGCCAGATCACCAGGTGTAAGGTGAACTATTTTACAAATGACCATAACAGTAACAAAATGAAAATCCCATCTCTCCCTTGTTTTGTAAGAAATATGCCCTAAACTGGGATTATATGTGCAGAAATCTCTAACATGCTAACTTAGTTGGCTCTTTTCGACCTGGCTCCAGTCATTTTTTTCGTGTACACGGGTTTCACCGCTGGGTAGTGCTATTGCATTATACCAGTAAAGCCCCAGTTATCCGAACGTGCCATTTAACCAACAGTTATAGGCCGCCACACCGAAATATCACCATTCCGACAGTCCGCCATCCCGAATTCTGGTCCCTGAGTCCTGACAGTAAGCTGTGGCGAGCCTGTAGAAGCCGTATTTCCCATGCATGTCAGCGATTTTCACCGGGGACGTACGCGAGTAATTCAGGCTGCACCTGTTTTTCAGCAAACTCCTCTGGTAATTTTATGAAAAGAAATGGCATATATGCCCACAGTAAGTTATTACTGTTATTATTATTATTATTATTATTATTATTATTATTATTATTGTTGGGTCTTATAAGAGTGGGCTACAATGAGTACCGGGCCATCAAATCACAGCATCCGCGATGAGAGGACACGGACTGTGTGCGCTTTTACGCATGCGGGTCAAGGCAAACATGGATATTTGATGTGGGAAAGATGGAGCCAGATGTATTACCTGTTTTAGATACATGGCTGTCTGTCCATCCGTCCGTCCGTCCGTCCGTAGCACGAGTCATGTGCGCCACTTGTGCGACCCGTGCGTAAAAGCACACCCCTCCTTGAGGCAATGAATGAGGAAATAATCGCCCCGGCGTTTAATCGGACCGGCGTTTAATACGCACAATGGGGTCAAACCCCCAAGGGCTATTAGGTGTGCGCAGCGGCTATCTGCCACGGGCGACTATTTGGAAACATACGGTAGTTGTAACGAAGGTAAATGGCAAATGTAGTGAAGTAAAAAGTAGATTACTGGCTCAAAAATATACTTGAGTAAGAGTAGAACAGTTTTAAAAAAGGAACTTAAAAAGTATCCCTTCCTCAAAAAAACTACTTTTTTACTCACGTGCGTTAGTTGTAACACATTACTACCCACCCCTGACCATGGGTTTTAGTTCTAACTTCTGGAATAATTAACAGTCTACTACCAGAGGACCTGAGGGTCCTAGAGGGCTGATAGGTTAAAAGCAAATCTGATAAATAAGAAGGACCAAGACCATTAAGAACTTTAAAAACTAATAAAAGAATCTTAAAATCAATTCTGAAGCTAAAAGATGGGATGGGAGTAATGTGTGCTCTCTTTCTGGTCCTCGTCAGAACTCGAGCAACTGCATTTTGAACTCGTTGTAATGGTATAATGGTCTTCTTAGGAAGACCAGAAAGAAGAGCATTACAATAATCAATTTGACAGGTGATAAAAGTGTACACTAGAGTCTCTGCATTGGCATTAGAGAGAAACGGCCTGACTCTGGAAATGTTTTTCAAATGATAAAATGCTGTTTTTGTTATATTCTTAATGTGGGGCTCAAAATTGAAGTCAGCATCAGCCTCCCTTGTTGTCTCAGAGCAATCACCCCTGGTTAACTGTAACTAGATGAACCTGAGTGCAAAACAGCTTGAAAATACTGGTATCACAATGACATTGGCATATTATAATAATTAATATTAAATTTGTCTCTCATAAAGCATCTCTCACCTGTCAATGAGATCAAGAAGTTCCTTTGATGAACTGCTCGTTTGACAAAACTTATCCCCTCTGATTCCTCTTTTTATATGCGCAGTTTTGTGGGAGTGTCTAGCAGTAATAGTAACAGTTAGCTCTGCTGATGACATGTTGGACATGTATGAACAATAACTATAGCTACCTGCAAAATGACAGGAAGATAATTCAAACAATGATAAAACACCATGAAATCTGAGACCATCAAAGTCAACTAAAAATGTGAAATCAAATGCCAGTACAGTTTATGCAGATTTATCGGAGTCAACAACTGTGACATGATAGCAACCAACTTCTATAACATGGAAAATATACATACATTAGAATATCCAGTACTGGCCATCTAAAATTGCTGCTCCCAGCCAGAGGATCTTGGTTTGCCAGCCCTCTTGCACCCAGTTTTAAGACATTGATGTCAGGTTTCAACTGACAAAATCAGCAGCTCGCCCATATGGAAGCGAATCGTGACTAATATTTAAATTAAAATGTATTTGCAGAATTGCTTTTTCATTTTAAGAATGTGGCTGTATTATCTGACTCATAAATAAAATTAATAATCAATCATCCTATTTGCATTTTAATTTTCTTCTTCAAGACTGCTCATTCTTTTACTTAATTAAAATGAAAAAGAAAAAGTCATTTGAGATTTAATTTTCAAAATATGCCCCAGCAAATAGATAGCAAAATTCAATTTGAAATGTAAAATTTGAAAATTAAAATGCATTTACAGAAATGCTTTTTTATTTTAAGAATGTGGCTGCATTATTTCACTCATAAATAAAATGAATAATCAATCATCCTATTGCATTTGCATTTTCTTCTTCAAGACTGCACATTTTATGCCATAATCAAAAAGAAAACAAAGAAGACATTGCTATTTCATTTTCATGGTCTGCCCTGCAAAATAGTGACCATAATTCGAAAATGATTTGGCAATCTGAACGGAGATGCAGGAGAGTGACGTCAGGAGCTCTTCTTCAGCTGACCATGGTGCTACCCATCTAATACAGTAGGGGGCGTTGTGCACATTTGATATATGGATGCATCACAGATCATGGCGCTCCCTGAGATTGTGCTTTCTAAACATCGGAATTTCCCAAAACTGAATAAATACCACACATAGCAACACAAAACTGCTTTGCTAGCTCAATCATGTTGTAACTAAGATATCTGCTGGAAAAAATAATTTTTTCATGGACTGTTCATTGAGGATACAGAGTTAATACGTCCACTGACTTGACAGTCATTTAAACTGGTAGCAGCTTATACTTGTACTTATAGCTTATACTTTGTAGACATCGTGATTTCCCAAAACTGAATAAATACCACACAGTCCAGCAACCTTTCCGGGGGAAACCCTGTGATATTGGCACGTTAAATAATTTTCATACATACAAAGCTGCCTAATATAATTTAGATCTGCCCTGTAAAAGTGTGTGTATAGCGCACTGAATGAGTGTTAGGTGTGACGAGGACCTTACAAGTGAGCGCATTGTGTTTTCTTATGACAAGCGGTAATAACATCTTCGCACCAAACACTCATTCAATGCGCTATACACACACTTTTACAGGGCAGATCTAAATTATATTAGCCTAAATATTTAAGATGATTATGGGTAGCACCATGGTCAGCTGAAGAAGAGCGGCTCCTGACGTCACTCTCCTGCGCCGCTCAGATTGCCAAATCATTTTCGAATTATGGTCACTATTTTGCAGGGCAGACCACGAAAATGAAATAGCAATGTCTTCTTTGTTTTCTTTTTGATTATGGCATAAAATGTGCAGTCTTGAAGAAGAAAATGCAAATGCAATAGGATGATTGATTATTCATTTTATTTATGAGTGAAATAATGCAGCCACATTCTTAAAATGAAAAAGCATTTCTGTAAATGCATTTTAATTTTCAAATTTTACATTTCAAATTGAATTTTGCTATCTATTTGCTGGGGCATATTTTGAAAATTAAATCTCAAATGACTTTTTCTTTTTCATTTTAATTAAGTAAAAGAATGAGCAGTCTTGAAGAAGAAAATTAAAATGCAAATAGGATGATTGATGATTAATTTTATTTATGAGTCAAATAACGCAGCCACAATCTTAAAATGAAAAAGCATTTCTGCAAATACATTTTAATTTAAATATTAGTCACGATTCGCTTCCATACGCCCAATGTTCTTTTGTAGCAACAGCTTTAATTAAAAAAAAAGTCTGATTGTAAATCTCATACAGTTGCAATCCTAGTTGGACACAGTTTACAGCAGTTCAAACAACTTCCAGAGTTCCTTAGAGATGTTGGGATATAGTCATTACATAATAGGGATTACTGTAAAAACGTGAGGGCCTGACAGGTTAATTTACTGCCTACACAGAAATAGTAATAGTGTCAACAGCACTGATTTTGGTCTTGCAGTCTAAATGCCAGCTCAAAGAGAGTCCTTGGCCTAGATCCTCAGGGTTACCTCGGCTTGCAGGTCCTGCAACACCAGAGGCTCTTGAGACCACAAGAAAGAAAGTCACAGGAGATATGATGAAGTGGGAGAAAGGCGTAGTGCAGGTTTTCATAGAATCTCTAAATATAATTTGAACTCAAAGGGGCTATCCAGTACTTAAACTGCTAGTTCCTGTTATTCAACCAAGCTTATACAACAGTTAGTTCCGGCCCTGCAATCTGATTGGTCGAGAGACAGTAAAACCGTGATGATATTGGAGTACAACATCACGGTTATTTCACTGTGTATGTATCACTCCGCCTCACAGCTGATTGCAATCAACAATCAAATCAAAACTGACGGTTAGTGTCAGTTAGGTCAGCAGTTGCGTTGTAGGCTAATTAATTCATCCACTGTCAAACAGCCAAAAATATGGATTTATTTCCTAAAATAAGTTTTGAATTGAACTATGGATGGTCATCAGAGGAAGATGAGGGAGAGGAGAAGCTGAATCCATCTGAGCACACATCAGGTTTGTCAGTGTTTCATCAGTGGAGCTCAATGACTTGGAGAAAAGCAACATACTGTCAAATCAGAAGGCAGAGTCGGCTGTGCCTGTGAAGCGACAGTCCACCATGCAGTCACCAGCGACTTATTTCACCGGCTGCACAATTAATGGAAATGTGCAGATAAATGTGTATAAAGAGTAAGTGCCTGGCGCACCATGTCTGCGTTACATAGCAACGGTGACAACGAAGTCCTGAGGGAACTATTTTTGTTGGCGGAAGACAAATAAAATGCTTAAATTATCTATTTTGTCCTCATTTTTCAACATTTCTTAATCAGCCTTGCTTATTTAACTGTTGAACTGTTGTATAAAAGCATATCACACTCAAGCTCGTGATGTCGTTCTGTGATATCGTCACGGCTGTGATTCGGTCGTAGCCACTAGACCGCAGGAGTGTGATATTGCTTAATTATCTTGACTCAGTACTTCTCAAATACATGCATTTTCATTAAATATGTACTATATATAACATTCATTTTTGCTGAAATAACAGGAATATAATCCTGGCAGGTTCAAAATCAGTATTGCCAAATAATGCATCTATTCTGTAACTTTGTCTCTGGAGACCTACCAGTTATATAATTGTAGCCCGGGAAAAAATGTGCATAAATATGGTAAATAGTTGGTGATAAATACATGAATAAATAGGATTTGATAAAAGGTTAAAAAGGGTGAAATACATATATTTCATTGTTTGGGTAAAATCTCAAGTTCATGTGTTAAAATTTTTTAAATTGCTATATGTGTTTTATTTCATTTAATTTGTTAAAAAGCTGTTTATTTCTATGGTACCCTTTCTAAAGAAATGCTTTCTTTTCACATGAGTTGTTTTTTATTTTGAAAGGTTGGCTGTGGGGTCCATCCGGCTGAGAGAGAGGTGAGAGGGAGAGGACGGGAAGTTGACGAGAGAATGCGATAAATGTGGGAGTGGACGTCTTAAGTTGTGAAGAAAACAGTTTGTATAGTAGGTGTCTTAGATTTTCAACAGGATAATCTGTAAAAGGACGTTATACTGAGAGTTATTGAGAACGTCTGCTCGACGTTTTGCAACATTGTAACCTGTTACGTCGCTCGTTAGCCAAGTGAGCGGTGTGTGTAAGGTGGAGAGATTGCAGGCTAAGCTAACTGAGCTAACCCAGCTCGACCCCCTAGCCTCGTGGACAGATTGCAACCAGGAGACGACGGACATCCACCAGATAGCGCTCTGAGCCATCGAGGAGGCTCAGAGTTCCTGTGGCAACGTTGGATATCCACCCAAACTCCATGAGTGTGTCCTCCCGCTGTCTCCTGCTTTCAGGACAGACGGCTGTGAATTGTTAGCTTCTCTGGATGACCACATAGCTCCTGGATAAAGGTACCTACAGCTAATTTATTTTCTGCTCAGCTGAGAGTGAACTGACCGCTGAGTTTTTGGTCTCAACGAACACAAGCAGCGATACAGGCCTGCAACGATTTTATTTTATTAAATATTATTATTTTGCCGGCTTAGTATAGCGATAATTGGTGTGTGCACAGTGTTTGATTACTGTTGAAACTTTGTTTGGACACTAAAACCTATAGAAAAGGGACAATATATTGTATGGTTTGAAAGAAAACTGATATAAGCTGTGGACTTGTGAAAAACAAAAGAGCACACTAACTTTAAGTTGTTATATTTATTTTACCTTATTCAAGTAAAATCATACCTTTAATTGGGAAATTGATTTGAGTGTGTTTTCTAACTTTAAATGGTTTGATGTTCTAATATCTTGCATATATTTAACGGTTGTGCCTGTGAATATTTGATAAAGGGTCATCACACTTAATTATTTTAATATAAAGAGCTCACTAATATCTGGTTATATCTAATAGCTCTAAGGTTGTTAGAGGACCCAGGATAAATAATATTGAGTTAGTCAGAGTTAACCCACTAAAGTTAAGTGAAGTAAAGAACTCAGGGCCCCATCTACATATATTGAGGGTAGACGGGCTACATAATTTTAACAGCTCATATTTTGGACTGTTTTGACTAGACAGTGAGAATTATGTTACAGTCATTTTGGCAGAAATAACAAAAGCTGCCCATCTGGAGAAGCAGCATTAGTTTCTTTATGTAATATGACTTTGTGCAGCATGACACAAAAGATGATACTGAGTGTGGCAAGCAGAAGAAGTTCTCATTTTTAGTTTAGGGAATTAGTTTGTATGGGAGACCTGCACTGATGTGTGTAACAATCCATGCACCTTGGTGCTGCCATGTGAAAACCATGTATCACCAAAATATTCACTTTCCATAAGCTAAGAAATATTCAGCTTTTTTGATAAATTCAGCTCACTCAATGTTTTTTTATTGTTTATTTTAACATCATGACTATGATGTTCAAATGTCAGCAGCTATCACCAGTTTTCAAACGTGACCTCCCTGTCGTGCCGTCTGGAGTTCCGTATTTCCATAAGCCATATGGCTCATTTTCACCATGTGTACAGTACACAGTTTAAACCCATCTGAAAATCTTTGAGGTGTGTTTTGCTGTGGTTCTATGGTATGAGTGTGGTTGAAAAACACCTTCAATTAAATGTTCCTTTTATAAGTTACTGCCTCGCTACAATATGACAAATGTTATGATATGAACTTAATGTGAGCTTCCCCTGTTTGAAAGACCAGCAGCCACCACTGTTGTGGATACCACTTGACATGCAGCACCCACCCAGCGCTGAGGACCTACATGTAGTCCCCCCCTGACCTGTCAGATGTGAGGTGGGGTACTGGCACATCCCATGGATGCTTAGTCAGATTGAGATCTGGGGAATTTGGAGGCCAGGTTGATGCCTTGCACTCTTTGTCATGTTCCTCAGGCAGTTTCTGAGCATTGTTTGTGGTGAGGCATGGTGCGTGTTCTGCTGGAGGGGGGCCACTACCATAGGAGTGTTATTGCCATGAGGGGGGTACTTGGTCCGCTGCAGTGTTTGGATGAGTGAAGTGCTTCAAGTGGCATCCACATGAATGCCAGGACCAAAGGTTTCCCAGCAGAGCATGATATTGTAACGAGATGGTCAGTATTGTCCATGTCATCTGTCAGTGGTTTTAATGTTTTGACTGATTGGTGTGTATAGTAATGTCACTTATTATATAACTATGGTAATATAATAGGTGACTTTAACTTCCACCACAGTATTTTAAGATATCTGTACTTTTACTTGAGTATGACTTCCAGGTACTTCATCCACCACTGTAAATGGATTCATTAGAGCACTGAGCCAGAGGCATGGCTGCAGGGGACTGACCCTCTGTGTTTCCCAGATGGCCTGAAATCTTTTCAAGCATAAAATGTGAATAAGATGATGCACAAAAACCTCAGGCTAACCTCCACTGCTTTATGCTCCCATCTCTTAGACTGCAGGATGTGGTGGGGCAGCCTGGTACACAATTGAAGAAGGTTATCCACCTTAAATCTGCCCTTAAGCCTATGTTCCTTCCATGGGAACTAACTGCATATCTCAGTTGCGTGAGCACAAGATCAAAGGAGATCTGTTGCTTTTTGTTTCCTTGTTGGACACAATCCATGTTTGTCCAAACAACTTCCAGAATTCCTGAGAAATATTGCGAAATAGTCATGTAAATAATAGGTATAACTGTTAAAAGGGTGAGGGCTTGACAGGTAAATTTCCTAAGAAACGGTAAGGATACTGTGCAGCATTGATTTGGTGCTTCCAGGTCCCACAATGAGACCACAATAAAGTAAGTCACAGGAGATAAGATGAAGTGGGAGAAAGTCGTAGTGCAGGCTTTCAGAGAATCTATGGATATAATTTGAATAATGGAAGTTAGATAAGTAACATTTGTAGGCTGACAAAATAGTGCCTGGTTGGTTATTTTTGTTTCTTTAAAGCTAAGAAACTAGTGATTATACTTGAATGCCTTCTAAGTTAAATAAATCTCCTCCCAGGGGTGTAGTGGAGGGTATACGCAGGTAGTGGAGGGTTCGTTTTTCTGGTGGTTTACAGTATACCCACCTATCAGCCAAAAAGCCATTGGAATATACAGGAGAGCATACAGTATACCCACTTCCTCATCTGTAATCCACCTTACCAGAAACCACTACACTACTGACACTATCCTTTTAAACAGTCTGTCACACTAACTCAAGAATAGACCTATGTATTACCATATGAACACCATTACAGCTGAGAGAGAGATGTGAAATAAATAAGAATAAATGAGACTCAGAACACATGATTGCACATTTGCGGGTTTACTCATGGGAAAGCCAGAAACTGATAGGACATCTTGACTTTATAGTGTCTGACAAACAGACACAAACAGCATTTACAAATATGTGACACACCGACAAGCCTTCCCAGACACACACCCTTAAAAGGGGTTTCCATTACACAAGCCGCTACTTCCTTTTTTTAAATTTAATTTTTTTAGTTTTATATACTTTATTAATCCCTGAGGGGAAATTCAATTTTTTCACTCTGTTGTCAATTACACACAGGTCCGAACACACACATGCACTAAGTGGAAAGATGTCAGAGTGGGGCTGCCCATGACAGGCGCTCTGAGCGGTTGGGGGGGGGTTCGGTGCCTTGCTCAGGGGCACCTCGGCAGTGCCCAGGAGGTGAACTGGCACCTCTCTAGCTACCAGTCCACGCTCCATATTTTGGTCTGGACGGGGACTTGAACAGGCGACCCCAAACTTAAGTTGCTGCTGTTATTCAGCTTAAGTTATCCTTTTTTTTTTTAATTTTATTGACAATAAACAGTGTACAATAAGCAGACATTAATGTGCAGCACAAAAACACAATCACAGTGGAGGAAAAAACAAGCAAACAAAAAAAAAAAAACAGACAAGCAGTACACCATACAATATCACAAAAACAACAACAATAATAATACAATCACAAACACTAGACGCACAAGACAACAGAGGGGGTGGCCTGGTTCTGTGATGCTGAGACTTAGCCACCGCTGAGCCCCACCTCAACAGAGCCAGTGCCAACAGGGTACAGAGCAGACGACTTATGCATTTACATCATGCAGGTAACATGCTGACCTACAAGCCAGTGAAACCATTTGGGTTTCTTTACTGATATATATATATATATATATATATATATATATATATATATATATATATATATATATATATATATATATATATATATATGTATGTATGTATATATATACACATATATATAGGCTATATATATATATATATATATACAGTACAGGCCAAAAGTTTGGACACACCTTCTCATTCAATGCGTTTTCTTTATTTTCATGACTATTTACATTGTAGATTCTCACTGAAGGCATCAAAACTATGAATGAACACATGTGGAGTTATGTACTTAACAAAAAAGGTGAAATAACTGAAAACATGTTTTATATTCTAGTTTCTTCAAAATAGCCACCCTTTGCTCTGATTACTGCTTTGCACACTCTTGGCATTCTCTCGATGAGCTTCAAGAGGTAGTCACCTGAAATGGTTTCCACTTCACAGGTATATATATATATATATATATATCTGCACATGTACACATAACCTAACAGTCTTTCCACAGAATCCCTCGCTAACGGATCATTATTTGATTACTTTTGATTTCTTTTTACTTGATTACACGCCACTCAGCAACAGTTACTATACTAGATGTTTATCAGATAGTGCTGTCGCAAAATTTAAGGAAATGATTACTCCGTCGTTAAATTCAATACCAAGTCCTCCAGTAACAGAGGTTTCCCGTGCCGACTTTAACCTCTCTCAAATTGATCATCTTGTCGATAGCGCTGTAGGCTCGCTGCGAACAACACTCGACTCTGTAGCTCCCTTAAATAGAAGATAACAAAGCAAATAAAGTTTGCTCCTTGGTATAACTCTCAAACCCTTAAGTTAAAACAAATATCGCGAAAACTTGAAAGGAATTGGCTATTAACCAAACTTGAAGAATCTTGTTTAATCTGGGCAGACAGTCTCAAAACGTATAAGAGGGGCCTCCGCAATGCCAGAGCAAACTATTACTCAGCATTAATAGAAGAAAACAAGAATAACCCCAGGTTTCTTTTCAGCACTGTAGCCAGGCTGACTGAAGGCCAATTTCCACCAGATGCGTGTTGGTTGCGTCTGCGCTCCGGCACGGCAGCGGAGCCGATAGGATTCCATTCTAGTCAATGTGTGTGTTTCCACCGGCTGCGGCTGTGCTGCGTTCCGGCTCCATCTCAGCTCCGGCACTCCGGAGCCCTCCGCAACAGATACGTAGGACTTCTATTTTTGCTGGACGCCGGAGCACAATGCAGCAATTCAGCACAGAGCAGATCGTGCGGGGCAGGAAGTCGTGCACAATAAAACATCCGGTTAATTTTCAAAATAAAGTACATAGTGTTCACGGTGGATCATATTTCCCTGCACTACACCTTAAAAACTACATAATGGGCAGAGGCAGGCCTGAAGTCAACAGGTCAGAGGTTTTCAGACGTCATTTCACCCCGTGAACACCATGGACGAGGAGATATTAATCATGGCAGTGCACCGAGATGTCTTCCGGCGGAGCTGCACCGCACCGCACCGCACAGCAAACCCAGCCGGTGGGTATTGACGGACGGCGAAGCACGCAGCGGATAACCAGCGCTGCCGTTCCGGACACGCATCCAGTGGAAATCCGGCGTGAGAGTCACAGCTCTATTGAGCCTTGTATCCCTTTAGCCCTTAGCAGTAATGATTTTATGAGCTTTTTTAATGACAGAATTCTAACTAATAGAGGCAAAATTCATGACCTCCTGTCCTCAGATAGTACCTCTCTAACCTCAAACACAGCTGTAAGACCTAATATGTATTTAGGTTGCTTCTCCCCAGTTTCTCTTCAAGATTTGACCGCAGTGATTTCTTCATCTAAATCATCAACGTGTCTCTTAGACCCCATCCCAACTAGGCTACTTAAGGAAGTCTTACCTTTGATTAACACTCATTTATTAGACCTGATCAATATATCCTTATTAACAGGCTATGTGCCACAGTCTTTTAAGGTAGCTGTAATTAAACCTCTCCTAAAAAAGCCCACCCTGGATTCAGAGGTGTTAGCCAACTATAGACCAATATCTAATCTTCCCTTTCTTTCAAAGATCCTTGAGAAAGTAGTCGCAGACCAGCTGTGTGATTTTCTTCGTGATAATAATTTATTTGAGGAATTTCAGTCAGGATTTAGAGTGCATCATAGCACTGAGACAGCACTAGTTAAAATTACAAATGACCTTCTGATTGCTTCAGACAAAGGACTCGTCTCTGTACTTGTTTTATTAGATCTTAGTGCGGCGTTTGACACAATTTACCATCGAATTCTGCTACAGAGACTGAAACACTTAATTGGCCTAAAAGGTTCTGCACTAAGCTGGTTTAAATCTTATTTATCTGATCGTTTTCAGTTTGTTCACATTCATAATGAATCATCCTTACGTACTAATGTTTGTTTTGGAGTTCCGCAAGGCTCTGTGCTCGGACCAATCCTGTTTACTCTGTATATGCTTCCTTTAGGTAACATCATTAGAAATCACTCTGTAAATTTCCATTGTTGTGCGGATGATACACAGTTGTATTTATCTATGAAGCCAGAAGAAAGTAATCAGTTAACTAAACTTCATAATTGTCTTAAAGACATAAAAACCTGGATGAGCACCAACTTCCTGATGTTAAATTCAGATAAAACTGAAGTTATTGTTCTTGGCTCCAAACAACTCAGAGACTCTTTATCTGATGACATAGTTTCTCTTGATGGCATTGCTCTGGCCTCTAGCACTACCGTAAGAAACCTCGGAGTAATATTTGATCAAGATCTGTCTTTCAATTCCGAAAAGATGCAGAAAAATTGGTCCACGCTTTTGTTACCTCAAGGCTGGATTACTGTAACTCTCTATTATCAGGTAGCTCTAGTAAGTCCTTAAAAACCCTCCAGCTAATTCAGAATGCAGCAGCACGTGTACTAACAGGAACTAAGAAACGAGATCATATTTCTCCTGTTTTAGCTTCTCTGCACTGGCTCCCTGTAAAATCCAGAATTGAATTTAAAATCCTACTGTTAACTTATAAAGCTCTAAATGGTCAAGCTCCGTCATATCTTAGAGAGCTCATAGTGCCATATTATCCCACCAGAACTCTGCGCTCTGAGAATGCAGGGTTACTCGTGGTCCCTAAAGTCTCCAAAAGTAGATCAGGAGCCAGAGCCTTCAGCTATCAGGCTCCTCTCCTGTGGAATCATCTTCCTGTTGCGGTCCGGGAGGCAGACACCGTCTCCACATTTAAGACTAGACTTAAGACTTTCCTCTTTGATAAAGCTTATAGTTAGGGCTGGCTCAGGCTTGCCTTTTACCAGGCCCTAGTTAGGCTGCCGTAGGCCTAGTCTGCCGGAGGACCCCCTATAATACACCGGACACCTTCTCTCTCTGTCTCTCTCTCTCTCTCTCTCTCTCTCTCTCTCTCTCTCTCTCGTGTCCTATTACTGCATCTTGCTAACTCGGCCATTCTGGATGTCACTAACTCGGCTTCTTCTCTGGAGCCTTTGTGCTCCACTGTCTCTCAGGTTAACTCGTATTGCAACGGTGCCTGGATGGTGCGACGTGTGTGGTTGTGCTGCTGCCGTGGTCCTGCCAGATGCCTCCTGCTGCTGCTGTTATCATTAGTCATACTTCTGCTGTTATTATTACACATATGATTATTGTCACACATGTATACTATCAGATATTAATATATTATTATTAATTATAATATTATTACTTGCATTAATGTTGTTGTAAGCTACTGTCATTACCATCTGTCCTGCATCTCTCTCTGTCTCTCTCTCTTTCTGTCTCATTGTGTCATACGGATTACTGTTAATTTATCATGTTGATCTGTTCTGTACGACATCTATTGCACGTCTGTCTGTCCTGGAAGAGGGATCCCTCCTCAGTTGCTCTTCCTGAGGTTTCTACCGTTTTTTTTCCCCGGTAAAGGTTTTTTTTGGAGGGAGTTTTTCCTTATCTGTGAGGGTCCAAAGGACAGAGGGATGTCGTATGCTGTAAAGCCCTGTGAGGCAAATTGTGATTTGTGATATTGGGCTTTATAAATAAAACTGATTGATTGAATTGATATACATGCAGACACATGCACATGCATTCACATACACATGCATATACATATACACATACATACACACAAACATATTTATTTTGTACTTGTCAATGGAGCAAGCTGTCAATGGAGCAAACTGCAGATACGGCATCCAGATACTCACGTCGGGTCGCCTCCAACCCGCCCCAACAGTGAAGGGTCTGGGTCAAATAGGTCCCACCCTGACACCAAACCCTGCAGGGCGAGCTTCGGCAACCACACTCAAGCAGCTAGGTGCCTGTGCTACCTTTATTTGGATGGGGATTTCTTTTTTTCTTTTTTTTTAATTTTATTTATATAATTATTTTTACTATTTTTATACTTCTGCCAATAATAATCATTGTTTAATAAGCTAAGGGGACGAAAATTTCCTATTTGTGAACGATCGTCGTCTGGTTTGGGTAGTAGATATAATTGCTGCATTCATGTTAGGGGGTATGGACTGAGTAGCAATGACGTCCTTATACAATAATGTTAGAATGGGAGCCAATGCATCCTGAAAGCATCTGTAAAAATATATACTAAACCCGTCCTGGGCTGGTGCTTGCAGCGGAAAACATTTTTATGGCTGTTTTAACCTCCATCTCATGGACATCCGTCTCGAGATAGTCCTTATCTTCATCTTTCAGCTGCAGGAGGTGAGCATTACCAAGAAAATCATCTATCACATTTGGATCATATTTACACTCATAAATATGGCAGTTAATTGTGAGTAATATTCTCGAAAAGCATTGTTTATTTGATTTTGTTCATATATCATAGATCCACTACAATCATGTATTGAGATAATCGAGGAGTTACTCTCCAATTGTTTCAATCTCAACGCTAGTATTTTCCCAGCTTTATCACCAGATTTAAAATGTTTTTTTATAAGTTTGTATAATGCAGCTGAAGTTTCTTTGTGTACAATTGATTGTAGTTCTGTTCTAGTGAGTAACATCTTATTTTTCAATGTGTAATCGCTAGGATATTTCATGTGTTGCATTTCTAGGTTTTTCAGCTCCATCATTAGCTTGTTTTTCCTTTGACATCTTTCTTTTTGTTTTGCAGAGGCATAGCTGATACACCATCCTCTACAGGTGGCTTTAAAAGTCTCTCATGCGGTCTTTATTGATATAACGGAGTTCAGATTTAACTCAAAAAATTCTGCAATTCATTTATCAATGAAACAAATGTCTCATCCTGTGACAACATGTTATTCAACCTCCACTGTTTTGTTTAATGTACATTAAAAGAAGGTGAGAATGATATCGGCGCGTGATCTGAAATCAATATATTGTGGATCTCGGAATTCATCACATTTTCAATTAATGGGTTTGATAAGCGCAAGTAATCAATCCTAGAATACGAGTTATGTACTTTCGAAAAAATGTTTACTCACGGGAGAGTGGATTCACACATCTCCATACATAAGTTACACCCAACACCTTCTGTAATTCCTCAACGGCAGCGGAAAGAGCAATATCTGATGGAAGTGGCCACCTCGAGCAATCTAACAGTGTTCTTAACCAAATTAAAATCATCACCATAAACTTTGATAAAAGTATAGTTAAATCGGCCAAGAACTCAACTTGCCCATTATTTGGAGCATATATATTTACTAAAGTAGTTTTCTTATGCTGGAGAAATACAGAAACTATAACATATTGTAACGCTGGGTATATAGTGACTGTTATTATTTGTGTTTACATTATTTCTATTGACGGAGGTGTCTACCGTAGGGGTATTTGCTTATAAGTTGTTCTGGGGAGGGGTAAGGAATGTTGGGGGTAAGTTACGACAGTTCACGACAGAGGGGGTTGGAGGGAGAGCGGCAGGCTGCCGGACTGGTTGGTGGCATAGTGATGGAAGGAGCAGCAGTTCAGAGAGTTAGAGATCCTGTTTCGTTGTTTTCCGGGGACACCTCAACCTCGGGGTAGCTGTTGCTACGACAAGGGAATAAATCGGGGCTCTGTTGAGCTAGCAAACTGCAACATCGCCTCCTCCTCGTCCTTCCTCTACCCACCTAGCTACCCCGCAACGCTACAATATCTTCCATTTTTATCCGTAATTAACTCTGTAGTGTGAAATTGTATTTTTTTTTAGATAACAAGATACTTACGCCTTTTGACGCTCCGTTTCCAAGTGCGGTAAATACATGACCAACCCATCTTTGTTTTAATTTCAAAGATTCGGTTTCGTTCAGGTGGGTCTCCTGAAGCATGGCTATATCACAAGCCAGAGACTTCAAATTATTTTATACCATTTCACTTTATTAGAGACTCCATTCACATTTCAACTAATCACTTTTATAAAATTAGTACCCATCAAATAATGTGATATTGTGCAGGCCTACGTCACAGTCCCGCTTAACTCGCTTCTGTCTTTTCTGTACCTCAGGGGAAAACAACAAAGGGTAACAAATAAACATATACACATACATAATGCCATTGGGCAAAAAACACAACAAAAAAAAAACTAGAGAAAGAACATTATTTCTTCTCTATCCGTGATCCAACTGGAGTATAGGCGTAAAGTCACTTGGCATACCAGCCCCACAACCAGAGTTCTGTATATGTTGCCGCATTATTTATATTATATGTAACTGCACCCGTCCAATAATAATGGCCACGCATCATACAGTTGTCTTTTTCTGATTTATTGCCACCTTTCTTTCATCAGACACCGTGAAAACTACAAAAAATAAAACATATAAAACCAGTGAGTCAAAATATACATTTGTCAGTCATTTTACAGTCTCTTTAGCAAGTAATTAATAATTAGACAGGCCCAAACAATTTAGTGTATCGTGCTAACATCTGTTAATAGACAGATCCCAGTCCGTGAACACAGCAACAGAAAATATCAAGTATAAAGGCATTTCAACAATATTATGCACAAATATGACAATTAAAGGTACATCACCGTGTGCGCCTCTTGAGCCATGCAGAATAATGTCAATTTAGGCCGTAGCACTCTGTTCCTCTGCAGCCACATTTGGCTCTTTTCTCTGCAGGCATGTTGTCTCTCTCTCTCTGCTGCCTATTGTTTCCTGACCCATCATGCATCAGGTGTGCCTTTCACTAAACTCTGTTCATTTGGCCTGTGACATTCAACATCAAAATAAAACTTGCATTCAAAGGCATTGGATTTAACCAAACATTATTTTTAAGGTAGTGTATTTTAGTCCAGTTTTCAATTAAAGTTTTTAAACAACGTACTTATTATATTTTAACACATTTTAATGACTGTATGGATTCAAACACTGATCAAATTATTACTGAAAAATATAAAAGAAACATTTTAATGAAATCTCTGTAAAAACTGTCTCTGACAGTTACATTATATGTCTCTGCCTTATAGAGAAAAATAGGTAGGAGAAAGATGAACGGAAAGAAGGCAGACATTTGAGCTTTAGTGCGTTATTCTAATCATACCTCTATCTTATCCGAACACAGACAGGAGACATGCTGGGTCAAGACCCCCCCTCCAGTAAAGCTGTCCCCCCCTAGAATAATTTGAGACACAATAATTTTTAAACAATGCAGTAGTATTTATTGAAAGCACAATGTAAGCAGTGCTCATTATAATCGCGTAATAATGTGCTATTTAAATCTTTAAAGATTTAGTCGCCCCCTCCCATTACTAGTAGCGGTATCCCATACTCTTTCCAATGGCGGGGCTAAGAGCCGTTTGGCAGCAGTAGCATTGTGTGGCTGGACTCTGCTGTCCATATCGCGCATCGCCGGGTAAGGCCCCGTTCAGATGTAGCGTCTAAAAGCGCATGGAAAATGCCAGCTGTGCCGTTTCCATCCTTTTATCCAAGGAGCATCGGAGGTTGCGCTACTGTCGCGCCTGCCGTTACTAAGCAACCAAAACTGCCTGTCACTCACAGGGGGAGTAAAAAAGTTACAAAGATGAAAAAATAACATATCATCATGCTCACCAGTTATCCCAAAGCTCCAAGCTGATAATTCTCCAGGCATATATATATATATATATATATGTGTTTGTGTGTGTGTGTGTGTGTGTGTGTGTGTGTGTGTGTGTATATATGTATATATATATGTGTGTGTGTATGTGTGTGTGTGTGTGTCTGTGTGTGTATATATATATATATATATATATATATATATATATATACACACACACACATATATACACACACACACATATATGTGTGTGTGTGTATGTATGTATGTATGTATGTATGTATGTGTATATATATATATATATATATGTATGTGTGTGTATATATATATATATATATATATATATATATATATATATATATATGTATGTATGTGTGTGTATATATATATATATATATATATATATATATATATATATATATATGTATGTATGTATGTATGTATGTATGTATGTATATACACATATATATAGGCTATATATATATATATATATATACAGTACAGGCCAAAAGTTTGGACACACCTTCTCATTCAATGCGTTTTCTTTATTTTCATGACTATTTACATTGTAGATTCTCACTGAAGGCATCAAAACTATGAATGAACACATGTGGAGTTATGTACTTAACAAAAAAAGGTGAAATAACTGAAAACATGTTTTATATTCTAGTTTCTTCAAAATAGCCACCCTTTGCTCTGATTACTGCTTTGCACACTCTTGGCATTCTCTCGATAAGCTTCAAGAGGTAGTCACCTGAAATGGTTTCCACTTCACAGGTGTGCCTTATCAGGGTTAATTAGTGGAATTTCTTGCTTTATCAATGGGGTTGGGACCATCAGTTGTGTTGTGCAGAAGTCAGGTTAATACACAGCCGACAGCCCTATTGGACAACTGTTAAAATTCATATTATGGCAAGAACCAGTCAGCTAACTAAAGAAAAACGAGTGGCCATCATTACTTTAAGAAATGAAGGTCAGTCAGTCCGGAAAATTGCAAAAACTTTAAATGTGTCCCCAAGTGGAGTCACAAAAACCATCAAGCGCTACAACGAAACTGGCACACATGAGGACCGACCCAGGAAAGGAAGACCAAGAGTCACCTCTGCTTCTGAGGATAAGTTCATCCGAGACACCAGCCTCAGAAATGGCAAGTTAACAGCAGCTCAGATCAGAGACCAGATGAATGCCACACAGAGTTCTAGCAGCAGACCCATCTCTAGAACAACTGTTAAGAGGAGACTGCGCGAATCAGGCCTTCATGGTCAAATAGCTGCTAGGAAACCACTGCTAAGGAGAGGCAACAAGCAGAAGAGATTTGTTTGGGCCAAGAAACACAAGGAATGGACATTAGACCAGTGGAAATCTGTGCTTTGGTCTGATGAGTCCAAATTTGAGATCTTTGGTTCCAACCGCCGTGTCTTTGTGAGACGCAGAAAAGGTGAACGGATGGATTCCACATGCCTGGTTCCCACTGTGAAGCATGGAGGAGGAGGTGTGATGGTGTGGGGGTGTTTTGCTGGTGACACTGTTGGGGATTTATTCAAAATTGAAGGCACACTGAACCAGCATGGCTACCACAGCATCCTGCAGCGACATGCCATCCCATCTGGTTTGCGTTTAGTTGGACGATCATTTATTTTTCAACAGGACAATGACCCCAAACACACCTCCAGGCTGTGTAAGGGCTATTTGACCAAGAAGGAGAGTGATGGAGTGCTGCGGCAGATGACCTGGCCTCCACAGTCACCAGACCTGAACCCAATCGAGATGGTTTGGGGTGAGCTGGACCGCAGAGTGAAGGCAAAGGGGCCAACAAGTGCTAAACACCTCTGGGAACTCCTTCAAGACTGTTGGAAAACCATTTCAGGTGACTACCTCTTGAAGCTCATGGAGAGAATGCCAAGAGTGTGCAAAGCAGTAATCAGAGCAAAGGGTGGCTATTTTGAAAAAACTAGAATATAAAACATGTTTTCAGTTATTTCACCTTTTTTTGTTAAGTACATAACTCCACATGTGTTCATTCATAGTTTTGATGCCTTCAGTGAGAATCTACAATGTAAATAGTCATGAAAATAAAGAAAACGCATTGAATGAGAAGATGTGTCCAAACTTTTGGCCTGTACTGTATATATATATATATATATATATATATATATATATATATATACACATATATATATATATACACACACACATATATATATATATATATATATATATATATATATATATATATATATAGGCTATATATATATATATATATATATATATAGCTATATATATGTATATAAGAATATGTATATAAGAAGGCTCGTTTTGTAGTATGTAATAAGGGCATATGGAGACGTGTAGTGTATGTAGTGACATCAGAACAAAATGTGTTTCCACAGGATCAACTGTAGCTATCAAACTGGAGAGTGTAGCTACCAGACCAGTACTGGTGAAGGATGTCCGGCAGTTCTCCCCACAGCACCAGACCTTCTCACTGGAGGCATTTCACTCGCTTATGCTGCACTTTGCCCCCAAGCACACTGGCTTCTCCTTCCTTGGGATGTACAGCAGGTAAATATTATGTGATGTGAAGAAAATATTTTTCTTTTTCACATCCCTGGTCCCACCTATTGTGTCTCTGACCCTGTGCACAGCAGTTTTTCATCTTTCTTAGTATATGTGTGTGTGTCGTTACATCTTCCTACTTCTCTTACTCCAGTGCAGTTGCTCTTCCTTGTCAGTTTTGACCCTGCTGTTTTCTCTCGTCATTATTGTTATTGTTGCCTATGACACTGTTTATTATTTCTTTCATTGTACTTTTTCCACAGGCTTCTCTTGGCAGCCCTGCATTTCAACAACAATGGCAGCAGAGAGATTGCCCGGACCAGTGATGGTGAGGCCTGTTATGCCGTTTCCTACCCAAGGTTCCGCAAAGGTGACTGCGTGGTCCGTCCCGTCAAGGAGAAGCCATCATACGGTTAGCAGTTTGTCAGTCTCTAAATATTATTAAGTGAGCTGGTACATGAGTCAACCATGTCACTGAATTTGTCTCCTTTTCCTAGCATATGCATCAGCCTTCATGGAGTCTCTGAGAGTGGGATACTCCAGGTCACCACAGGCTCTACGAGAGAAGAGTGCTCTGTTGTCCACACCTGCCCCCCTTTGCAGATCCTTCCAGCAGATCAGCAAGGATGAAGCTGTTGGACAGCATCGTGCACGACAGTCACGCTTCAGCACAGGACATTAATACAGATGCTGTTATACTTTTTATTTTATGTTATCTGTGTGTTTGGACACTTATTTTGTACTGATATATTCTTGCACTGGAAACCAGCTGTTAGAGAGGATGCCAATAATGTGTTAACAAGGGTTATTTTTTTTTTTTTGTCTGTTTCTCACTGTGTATCACCTGCATCAGCACCGCATCCACGGGGGCTGCCATTGTTGTTTAGAAGAGTAAGGTAATTGGTTTAGAGGGCTGTGTGACGTCGGAAATCGTGACTGGGAGTACATCGATCTGGTACGAGTTCACAAGTGGGAAGTTACGGGTTTGACTGCCGTTCCAGTGCACTTTCACGGGTTACAGGTTGTAAAAACACGAGTTAGGGGTTGCCCGGAACGTGCCATAATGTGACAGAAAAGCCTGATAAAAGAATGGAATAGAAGAGCAAGTTCGCCATCTAGAGACCAAAAGATTCTATAGTTTTGTCTATGTAACACACTGTACATAATTGATTCTTATTGAAGTCACATGAATGAAATTGTAGTGCAGCTGCTGAACAGTGCACACCCTAATGTTTACCTGTACAGAGCAACATTGTATATTTTCTAATGTAGTTTACATGATATCTGATGCGTTTGTGTTTGGACAAAAGCAGTGTTGGGCAGTAACATATTACACATTACTCTAAACTTTAAATTTTTTAAATTTATTTATTTATTTATTTTTCACATTACTCTAAACTTTACCCAGCAATGAGTAAAGGGATAACATTTTCCAAAGCAGTATTTACATTACAGTGACTAAGTCAGGTAACTGAGTTACTTTGAGCTACTTTGTCACCAGAAAGTAATTTGTTTTTGTCCTAATAAGGCTTGATGATGTCAACATGTAGATTGACAGAAGTCAGTGGTGTCATGCAACATTATTTGTTTTGGTACAACCATTTGTCTTTGCTGCAGATAATACTGTATGTCTAATTGTTCATTCATATTGATCTGATAAAATTGACTCTGTTACAAGAGAAGTTGGCTAAACAAATGCACTTTTTTCATATGGGGCTTACGTTATATTGTAAAGTAAAGAGTAATCACTTTTGATAACAAATAAATAATAATTGCCTATCAAATAAAACGTGTATCACTAAACTAAACTAAACACCCTAATGTCTCACCTGTACAGAGCAACATTGTATATTTTCTAATGTAGTTTACATGATATCTGATGCGTTTGTGTTTAGACAAAAGCAGTGTTGGGCAGTAACATATTACACATTACTCTAATGTTACCCCACCCCCCTTGCTGAAACACATGGCTAATGCGGAATGACGCAGCCTACAGCCTCCTGCCATCGCGTGGAGTTGCATGATAGACTGATAGCTGCGCATCAGTTTCAGTTATGGGTAAGTAGGCTACAGACACCTTGGCGTTTAGTTTGATCTGCACTCTGTGACAAAACGAGTGTTTATAGTAAAACTTGCGCAAAAAATAGTCAGTGCTTATAATACATAACAGTTTACAAGTAACACATTCATATTGGTTATTATGTAGCCTATTACGAAGCGCTCTCAGTTTATTTTTTGTGGATGGAGGTTCTCAAAACCTAAAATAGCCAATATGATCACTTTTTGTGACAAGTTGCTCTGTGATGACATAATTGATCCCCGAGGGAAATTCCTGTGAACTATAATAATCAGACGAATATAGACCTGCACCTAATGTGGCAGTGTCACAGTATTGTAAAAGGTTATTGCCATGCATCAGACTATAACAAAACTAGAATTTGTCGCCTAAAGAAAAGCGGTGTCCTGCCGAATCCGAGTCCCTCTCGCGTGCTGTTCGTGTTTAGCAGGCTAGTTCTTTCTCATACACCACCTTGGCTTGAGTCTGCACTATTACCACATTACACCGGGTTGTCTCATTCTTCTCTTATCAGTTTTGCAAAGTCACGTTTGCTCTCTGAAGTTAGTGGCAAGCTGCACTTGCATTGCTCAGGTGCCAGTGATCAGGCACATGAAAAGGTAGGCTAATACACTGTTACTGACGATATGGATTATCCTCCTAATTATATTATTTCCTTCCATTGTTAATAGAAATGGTCAATGTTGGTGGCCCCTATTGATTGTTAAAATGTGAACACATCGTTAGATCTTGCTAGCTAGTACTAGCTAGCCTGGCCACTCACCAGGGCACCTCCCTAGCTCTCATTCTCCTCACACCACAACTCTATCTCTCCTCTGACCGTCATTTCTCCTAACCCTATGCTGCTCTGGCTCCCTTTGCCGTCTGGCTGGCTCAAAGTTGTAGGGTTGTGGCCCGTCATTTGTCCCAGCATAAATATTTACAACCTCTTCACTGTCAAAACTAGCCATTGTCTCGTTGTTTTACTGTACTTCTACTGTACTTGGAATTCAGGACTCCCCATTCTACGTCAATTCCGGTTTAGCAATTTTTATAAATACGGAAGTAACAAATACGACTCCCAAAGTTACAGTTGTGTATATTTTTTAATTTTTTAAATGACAATCGAGTTCCTACAATTTTCCTACACACTGACTCATAGTGACCTCCAACCTGAAATATTCACTTTAAGCTCAGAGTTTAGTGATAGCAAAGACAGTGGATAAACCAAGACGGTCCACTGCGAGTCAGTTTCCTGTATCAGTGTCACGTGGGGTTCGCGACCACCACGCCTCTTTAGGAGACTAACAGCAGGTCCTGAGTCCATTGACTTCAGTGGGAGAAATGAACGTGATTACAGGTCCAAAGGTATGTTGGTGATGCAAGACCAACAACTAGATCAACTCAAGAGGGAGACATTATCTCTAGGATAAGATTTGGGCATACTGGTTTAGGCAGGACTTTACTTATTTTAAAAAAACATGCTGATGGTAAATGTAGTGTATGTAGTACTGCTGAGACTGTAGAACATGTTATTGAATACTGCTCCAAATTTGACCAGGAGAGACAGCAACTCATACAGGAGCTGGAGTCAGAAAGTGTGCCTTTAAACATAAAGACTATCCTCCAGAACAATTCAGGTGAGGTTTGCTTCAGGTTTTTGTTTTATTACTTGAGTAGAACTGGTCTGATCAGAAGAACTTAGTTTTTTTTTTCTCCTTTTAATTATCTCGTGAATATTAATTTATCCAGACCCACACTCCATTAATAATGCTTCAGTAAGCATTATTAATGGAGGTAATGCTTCCATGCGTTGTTTGCCAACCGCCATGAAACTAGAAATGGAAGAAAGAAGAAGAAAGAAGAACGTGATTACAGATTATGGCCGATTCTTTCGCCCCATAGTCACGGAAGCAAATATTGGACCTATTTATCACAAGCCACATATCTTCAGAACATTCTGACACCAAAATGGCAAATTTCAGACGGACAAATCAGGAGAAATTTTACTTTGTACAAGACCTGTCTCTGTCTCAACAACAACTCTCGCGAGATCTGGCAACAGATAGCTCCTCTCTGGTGCTGAAATCAGTGCAGTTTCACCAAAGATACTGGATTAAAAAAATATTTTTTCCAGCGGATGCCTTAGTTACAACATGATTGAGCTAACTGGAGTAGTTTCATGTCATATCCGACAACGGGAGGCTTTTAACAGATGATGTCCTGATGTTAGCTTTGCTGCTAGTGTTAGCTGTCACTGTCGTTGCAGCCACTGATGCTTTCTAGACATCGTGATTTCCCAAAACTGAATAAATACCACACGTAGCAACACAAAACTGCTTTGCTAGCTCAATCATGTTGTAACTAAGATATCCGCTGGAAAAAATATTTTTTTCACGGACCGTTTATTGAGTTACTGAGTTATTACAGACACCGCTAACGGCTAACAGTTAGCCCAGCTAATCTACGATAACCAAGCGAGGTTGGGGATACTTGTCTTTGATTGGCGGTTCTCCCTCGTCTATGATAGGGCTACGGGGGACAACACCTACTTAGGAGAAATGTATACCATTTCATACAATGGGGGTATATTGTAGGTGGGCCATCTTGTCATAATCCAGTATCTTTGGTGATAGTCAGAGAGGACAGGAGAGAAAGAAGAGGGAGAGGACAGGACAAGAGCAGTCAGTGGCAGAGCAGCTCGTAGCTAATGGGTACCTTTCTGTAGGCTCTCCACCTGTCAGTGAGACAAACAGGAAAGACGTGCAGTTTAATCGTCGAGGAGCGGTCATTACGCGCGACTATTACACACGGTTGTGAAGTGTGCAGCGCCAGATCTCACAGCACACTGTTTATAGACCAGTTTACCAGTTTAATTGCAGGGAATGTTTAGTTGTTAAGCCATTTCTCAGAAGTATAGACATTCACTGTATATCCACACACCTGAGCCAGAGAAAAAAGAGGGAGAGAAGGAGAGAGATCGAGTTTCTGTCTTTGATGAATGAAGCCTTATTGTTTTGCTGCTATTCAATTCAATTCAATTCAATTCAATTCATACTTTATTAAAGACACATCTCAAGAAGAGGTCCATAGCACAGAGCAAGACAAACAACATACACACTTTAAAAAAAAAAAAGATAACAATACACAACAAAACAGTGATGTACAGAAAATAAAATATAAGAGTCACACACAAGTGTACAGGCAAGATCACCAGTGACTCCACATCTTAGACGTGAACCTGACTGAGCTGAGTGCAGGGTCAATTAGGCATGAAATAATACAATTTAATGAGTTCGATATTCTACATATGAATCTATACATCAGATTCCGTATCACTGCAGCACAGGTAGGGACCCCAACACTAGCAAACATATGACTTGCACTGCAGCTTCTTGGAGCCTTAAGCAGCAACCTCATACAATCATTGTAAGCCACAGTGAGTCTCTGCATGCTGCTTCTCTTGTATCGACACCACAAATGGGCAGTATAAAGAGAAGTACAGAATGCTTTAAACAGACAGATCTTTATATCCACTGAGCACATGCTGAATTTGCGCAACAGCATATGTTTGCTTGAGCATACATTTTTCGACATTGTCTATGAATATCCTTGTCATCAGAGAGATCATTTGTCATGTAGTGACCGAGATATTTCACCTCATCACACTCTGTGAGGGCTGAGTCTGACAGAAAAAAATCAGAAAGATTGATCGTCTGTCCTCCCTACTACGGACAATCATCACATTGCTTTTCTTTGCATTATACTTAATGTCACATTCAGTACCATACTGTGAACATATCCTCAGCAGGTGCTGGAGACCAGCACTATATGGACAAAAGATAACAAGATCATCAGCATACATTAAGTGATTGATGAGAGTATCTCCTACCATGCATCCTGTGCCACAATTGTTTAACTGGACAGAAAGGTCCTCCATATAGATGTTAAACAGGACTGGGGATAAAATCCCCCCCTGCCGAACACCATTGGTTACATGGAATGGGGCAGATATAGAGTTTCCCCACTTTACTCTCATAGTCTGTTTCGCATACCAGTACACCAGGATTCAACAATGAGAACTATTAAACAATGAGAGACATGTTTTCTCCATTTACTTAATAGGATAAATATTCACACTATTGCGCACTGGGAGACAGAAACCTGCTCTGCTCCAGACACACTCAGCACCTTGGACAGCACGGAAAGGTGCTGAGTGACAAAAAGGTCCTATGCCTGCCTGTTGGAGAGATAGAAAGAAGATTAAAGTGTCAAATTGCGGTAAAAGATGCTGTATAAAAGACAGGCTACAACTTTTTTTCCTTGTCCCTCCCTGAAATTATTCTCTAAAATTTTACCGTTTATTATCCCCTCCCAACTATGAAATGGGATTTTCGCCCCTGCCTGGAAGCTTCGCCAGGGGTTGTGTAGATGAACTTTTCTTTATCCACAGTGACGATGAGTCTCGCTGGGAATAGCAGGCCATAGCGGAGCCCAGCTCCACACAGCTTGTTTGTGATGTCGGCGTACTCAGAGCGTCTTTTTTGGATCTCCAGTGGAAGATTTTGAAACACTCGAAGGTGTTTATTCTTCCATTCCAACTTTTTTTCTTTCGCTGCCAACCTCTTCCCCTTTTCCGCTGCAGCTCTCAGAATGAGTTGTCGGTCACTCCATCCACTGGACAATGTACGGTCTCGGTGGTTCTTCAGGACCCGGGTGGGGCCGGAGGGGCTTTCTTGTCAGTGGATTGTTTGTCCTCTAGGGAACTGATGCATGTCTTGGCGTTTTACATTCTGATAGCCATGGCTCGTGTATCTTTTTTGATGTCCTTCATTGTGGTTTTCAGATCATCAAGCTTTCTTTGGAAGGAATCTCTAATGTTGGTAACTTGTGCCAGGAGTTATTTGGCCCAGGCAGGTGGTTCCACGGTCTCGTTGTCCCCCATGCTTTGCTTAATTGAATGCCACAGAGCCTTGCGTTGTTTCTCCGTCTGTCTTGTCTCGCGGGTGCGTGTTTCACTTGACATAAAATCAACGTGGGTTTAAAAATGAATTCCCTTAGTTTGCATGCTAAACTTTTAAGAGATCAGAGGTATATATTAATTAATTTCTGGACGCCAAACGACTCAGTCCGCCATACTGTGCTCCCCTAGCTTAAGCTATCTTGACTCAGACACTCAACTGTCAGTTGCACTGACCAAAACATGCTGTTGATATTAGATAATAGATGTGCTTTTTGTAACCTGGGAACATTCCCTTCTCTTCTCTTCACATGTGCACAGATTTGTTTGAGATCAGGTCAGGTCTTTTGCAATAGATAGTCCCTCCTCTGGGGGTCATCCAACCCACACTCAATCAATTAAACAATCAGTCAATCAAACAGCTAATCAATCAATGCAACAATCTTTCACCCTCATTTGTTACCCACAGACGACCAGCAGCAGTGACCAGAACATGGTCCTTTGCCAGTTTCCATGTGCACTGCCAAAAGGGTTTATTGAAGCATTGAGTTACAGATACATATGAAGGGGACTGAACCCTTGTCTCTGCAGTGGGGAACAACTGTAATACCTCTATGATCCCAAATGGCCTAAAAATATTAAAAGCATAAAATGAGTAAAGTCATATACTGGTGGCAAGTTGATTTGTACAGTCAGTCTTACATACTCTGACTGCAGGCTTTTACTGAGGCCTCATTCTGAGTATTATTTCCTTGTAAAGTTTGACTGGAATCATGTAAAGCTGTTACATTTCCTCTTTCAACACTATTTCAACAGTCAAACAACTGGGTGGTTGTTTCTGCTTCATAGCCGGATTATTTCAATAAGTATCTGATTTCAGCTGTGATTGTAGTAAAATTTGTCTCAGTTCTGTAAAGTGATCATTTGTGTGGATATGTCTAAAGGGCGAAGTGCCACTCTGCTGCATCTACACAGTGACAGAACAGGAAGAGGGACGAGGTTTGAGGAGTGGCACATTGCTTTCAACAAATACCTTGGCTCTGCTCTCTTGAGTTATCAGCAGAGAGCTCATAGCTATCCTTACCTCCTCCATCATGCCATGCTACAATTGCATGAGAGTTTGTCCCTGAAGGTGTGAAGCAATCCAAGGCCTGTACAGTGAGACACCAGCTAGCTGGATGCTACTGGCAGATCAGAATCTGAGGCTATGCTTCCCATCTGAGATCGCCTCTACTAACATCAGACCAGACCTTGTGCTTTGGTCCTTCTCACTGCACCTCTTATACATCACTGAGCTCACTGTGTCACAATTTGCTTCTCTCCCTCACCTGCTCCTGGTAAATTTCCCTTCACCTGCAACCTGCTAGCCAGCCACGTCCCCTCATCAAGATAACTCCTCTCACTTGCCTCCACAGCTGCAACTCATCAGCCAATCTGCCTGGTATAAGCCTCTCCAGCACACATAATCTCTGCCAGATTGTTCTTCAACCTCATGCAAGACATTCCAGCACTCACTCTTGGCTTGATTCCCCAGTACCGACCCTGCTTGTTCCCGACCTGTCTACGTCATCTGTTTCCCGGTAGACTCACCAGCCTTCTGTCCCTGGCGGTTTCAGCGTCTCTTCTGTCTGCCTGTAGCTGTGTGGTGTTTTCCTGCCATGACATTTCAAAGTGAGTGTTCCCACCTGCTGTCAGTCGCCTGCTGTGAAACACCACACATTGCCTCGTGTGTGTGTCCTTCTCTTACCGACCTGTCGGCTCATTTCCTGGACTCTGAACCCAGAGACTGTGTAGGGGCTCTGAGCCTTGTTCATGTCACCTTGTGTATAATAAATGTCATTGCCAACTGTCTGCCTGCCTCAGTGTGCTGCATTTGGGTACAATCACACCTCGTGACACACTGTGTCCTGGGAGGGTGCTGTGGCGGAGGCCTACGAACACAAGAGCTGGCAGTCGATGCTGAGCAACATGGCTGGAAAGTGAAGGTTTGCCCACTTGAAGTGGGCTACCAAGGCTTTGTGTTGTGGGGCCATCATTTAAGCACCAGTGAAGGAGCGTACCCACCTGATGACTCCAGTGAAGCTTTTACCCTCCCTGAAACCCCCCTCCCAAACATGGCTCCAATTATCACTCATAATCATAAGTATGTGCAACAGCAAAGGAACTGACCAGTTAAACTCCACCTGGATTAAAGTTAGGTATGTTTTGCTCCTGTTTGTTTCTTCTCTTTTCTCACCTCATCAAAATTAAGGGAGTAGAGGGAGGTAGAGTGTACGGCCCAGGGGAGAGTCCAGTCGGCACAGACATCTCTCCTTGACTATGCCTTTCCTATGCTCCTTCCTATTTTTCTATCCATCTAGCCTTAAACCTTTGGCTCCTACTCAGAAACCCCCAGACGGCACTATCACTTCCACTCATAGTCTCAAGTACGTACATCAAGGGATTGTAACATCTAGTCCTAAACTGAATTAAGCAAAATGAGAGAGCCCAAGCAGAGCTTAGTTTACGTAGCCTACCTATGTACAAGTGGGATGCTGAATTAATGCATTTATTGAATATTTAGTCTTTATTAATGTAAACACATATATAATGACTGGTAATGCACTGAAGTGAAGTTTTGTAGTGCAGGCTGCATGTGCTGGCGAATGTGCCGTACTATAATAGCGTGTCACAGAGAAACTGGCGCCAGGCCTACATTTTGTTAAACTGTTATCACTATTACTATCATCAAAGTATCAGCTTTAAGGAATTTGTGAAGAGAATCATTGTGGCCATCATGATTTCTGAGGAAGAGATGGTGCAGATAGATACAGCCATGGATGAATGCCTCCACCCACACATTTCTCATGCGGCTTCAGCTGAATAAGAAAGGTTTTAGCAATCATGTGGACGCACAGCGGACAGGCACAGACAGTGTTTCTGAGTTTTTGGCTTCAGATTCTTACGGGACGCAAACACTGCTCTCTTGGGTGAAGGTCAGTGTTTGTTAGTTTGTTAGACTGAAATTGGTCTTGATGACCAGCTGACTTTAAAGGAAATGGCCACTTTAGAATGAAAATACAGACAGTTTTTACTGACCCTCATGCCGACAAGAAGTCCAGCGTATGTTTTCCACAAAACTCGTTCGGGGTATTCAGAGGATAACAGCTAGCCGGAATAATAGCTATACTTGAAGCGCATGGAACCCACATTTTGAAAATGTAATAAAACTCCACTAATGCATTTCAAAAAAACGTCAGAACAGCTCATCCGTCGTAATCCAAGTGCCCTGCAGGAGTGCTGTGTTTACATGGCAACTCATGCGAGACTCGAGAACTAGCACCACCACGAGCCATGTAAACACAGCACGCCAGCAGGGCAGGCTAACTGACCACGGTGAGAAATTGTGCTATAAAAGTGGAGTAAATTATTTCTTTTCAAGTCAATTTTGCATGCTGCGGCTTCAGGAAACTTGGATTACGACGGATGAGCCGTTCTGACGGTTTCTTGAAATGCATTAGCAGAGTTTTATTACATTTTCAAAATGTGGATTCCATGCACTTCAAGTGTAGCTGTTATTCCAGCTAGCTGTTATCGTCCAATGCCTCAAACGAGTTTTGTGGATTAAAAAACTACATTGGACTTCTTGTCGGCATGAGGGCCAGTAAGTATTGTCTGTAATATCATTCTAAAGTGGTTATTTCCTTTAAAACAATAACCAGACAAAATGATTCTCTCATAAAAATAATTATATATCCCATTTAAAAGATGAAACTATGGTGTAACCAGGAGGCCAGAGGAAAGCATTTTCCTTGGGTTCACAAGTTACTCTCCACTGCTTTATTCACGCGTCTCTCAGACTGCAGGAAGTGATGGGACAGCCTGGGTAAATATGAAGGTCCTAACCGAATGTTGCAGAATGTGGCAGCACATAGGTGAAGTCGATCATCCACCCTGAATCTGCCTCTATATTTGGCCTTCATGGGAACCTCGTTGTTTTACGCTCTGTGCCTGTGATTTACTAATCTGTAACTGGCAGTGCTGGATATCTCCATTATGAGAGCACAATATCAACAACATTTGTTGCTTTTGTTGTTGGACACAATCCAGTGCTGTACAAACAAGTTCCAGAGTTACTGAGAAATATTGAGCAATGTATTTCCCTGTTAAAATAAAGCAAAATAATAGGGGTTAACTGTTGAAAGGTGAGGGCCTGGACGGTAAATTTCCCATAGCTACACAGAAATAGTAAGGAAGTTCCTTTACACTGGGGGTGTCGAGGACAATGATTTTGGGCTGATTCGGCTTCGGTTCTTTTGGTGGAGCTGGCCAATGACAGCTCACAGAGATTAGTTAAGTACCCGGCCGAGATTCTTGGGAAGACTTCTGTTTTCGGGTCACACTGTGCTGGAGGCTTTCGAGACCACAAGAAAGGAAGTCACAGGAGATCAGATGAAGAGGGAGAGCACTGTAGTGTGGGCTTAGCACTAAAACTGTACTTTTAGGTAGTGGAGTTTATTCATTTCAAATGTTACTCAATTATTAATATTTAAATGTTAAAACCACTCAAATTCTGATAATCCCAGAGAGAGTAACAAGTTTAGTGCCAGCAGCCACAACAAGGTCTGCAGGCTTTCTTCCCAAGCAACAAGGAGCAACGAAGCTGAGTTAGCTCCAAGCTGCTAACATTTTACAAGGACGACAACAAACTTATTCTTTTTATCTGCACAAAACAAAACACAAAACACAGCACAGCAAAGACTGCACAGGAGCCAACTCTTCTTAGCCCAGCTCCTCCTCAGCAGATGAGCACCGGCTAACAGAGCAGCAGACCAAAGCAGCCATTTTAAAGCTTTTAACCTAATAGTTACAAATATCAATAAGATTACATCTGAATCCAAATCTCCATCAAATGTGAAACAATGTGTTGGTGATGGACCAGACACAGCAATCGAATGTTCAGCCGGGTCTTAACCACCTGAGCCGGCCGGACTTTTCACTATGATGAGCCACGACAACAACAGTCCTGTTGAATATCATAAAGTAGGGAAGCCAAAAACAGCCATCCTTCCAAGTTTTACAAGTGATCGCAAGTTAACTATTTTATCTTGAGAAAACATTGCTTTGTTATCTTGAGACAATGTGTTCATAATTTAATTATGCAGAGCAAATGAGCATTGTTATCTTCTAATAAATGAGAGATCCACCTGTTTTCATGAGAAAACAAAAGGTTGTTTCATTTTGTTATCTCAATTTAACAGCCTTTGTCATACCATATGGCATCTTGACACCTGTAGCAACTGATTTAATCTGAAAATGTCAGATCAAGGAGTACCTGTCAGTGATAGTACTGCTTGCATCAGATTGTAAATGTAATGAAGTGGTGAGGTGGTGTCCTCTTGTAAGTACATAGCGGCTAGATTGCAGTCCCTGCCAAGTGCGTCAGGTGCCGGCCACACAAAGTTTTGATGATTTTTTGGCTAGGCTCCCTTGACCACCTGTGGGGCACTTGGGCACGGGGTGGGATCAGAAAGAACTTATGATGTGGGTGCTTTAGAGGCTGTGACAATCATGGCCTATCACATTCACTACTTTCACTCATTCATGGGGCTGTCCCCATCATGGTGACACACTAACCATTTTTCTCAGAGGAAACTTATTGTTGTCTGTAACTTAGACTGGAAATTAATTTTAAACTTTAGATTGGGACCTGGACAATCTCTGCCACATCATGTTGTTTATCACATGATGAGAGCCAGTGAGCCACAGGAGACACTTTGGCGAGCCTGGTGTTGAAAAAGATGACACGAGCAGCCGTTACCCTGGTTACCTGGTGTTCAGGATGGAGTAACCAGGTGAAAGACTGGAAAAAACAGATGGTCCTGCATGAGTCATAGCCTAATCTAAATGAGAGGTTTAAACCGATTCACAGTTGAGCTGGGTGAGCAGTCAGTCTCCGACAAGCCTGTTGAAGTGCAGAAAATGAAAAGAAAATGTGTAGAATAAATAATCAGAACAATACATTTGGTGTACGCATAGGCACGGGGTGATATGTGGTGATTTTACAACAGTCTGATGCTGGTTGCATTTAATGTACCCAGTGGATCTGTTATGTGTACTTGTAGCTTGACAGCACCGACTCACTTAGGTGTGGCTGTGATGAGCAACATGATGTGGTAGAGACTGTTCGGGTTCCAAACTAAAGTTTAAAAATAATTTCCGTCCCAAGTCTCCCAAGTCTGTGGTACTGATCCTCCACATGTCACATGCTGTTAGTTGTTTCCAAAAAACCCCACTATTTTCTGTTTAGACATTCTTCACTTTTACTCATGTACTGCTTGACACGCTATTTAAACATTACCAAGCTTCAAGGAAGGAAGTCAAATGTGTGAAAAAAAATCAACAGGTCAAAGGATAATCTGTGACAATGTAATGTGCAAAGCAATTTTTGTGTCAGCATTCAGATAACTTTCTTTTTCAGGTTTCATCGCTGTAGTCATACTGTAGCTACAATTAGTTTTGTTTGTGTGTGTGTACTTATACATGCTACACAGTGGGGACCACAAAACATATTTTAGCAACAGAGTGAGGACATTTTTGCAAAGTGAGGACCAGGGCTGCCCCTGAAAATGGGGCCCTAAGCGAAATTCTATTTGGAGCCCCCCCACCCCCCCACTCACCTCTCCCAATCCCAAACGTATCATAGGTACAAAATGACCGTACAACAACATGCCATTTAACTTGACAACCTTTATTAGCAATAACAAATGTACTGTAAATACAGTAGTTTGGCTACAATATATTAACAAAAAACTACTACTATTGCTATCTATTATTACATTATTATTATTATTATTATTATTATTATGTACAGACTACAGTCCTAAGAAAACCTAGTAATTTATACTAATTCAGGATCAAACAGACTGATATTTCAAACTTTACATTCAAGTTTAGTTCCCTCTGTCAACAAATGCATCAGTTACACACTCATTTCAATCAGTATTTCTCTGTCTCCTCAAAAGCTGACTGATGTGATTTAAATTCACCAACAGATGGTGACATTTACCTCCATAAAAATAGTCGAAAACTAATATTAACAACATAAATTGATGGGCTATAAACTTTAGCCAATATTATATATTGGCTAAAGTTTATAGCCTATCAATATATATGACCACCAACTGGTCATTTTACCGCTCCTTTTCATTAGAGGTGAATGCATAGGGCGTTAACAAGACATTCAATAAATGTTAATCAGGGCCGCTGGAAAAAAAAAATTCTCCAGTCTAGACAGAGACTGGAGACAGAGATTCCTATCTAATGAGTAGCAGCTTAAGCCTGGCTCACACTACAGGATTTTAAAAATCTTAAAAGAGTTTTAAATCAGCTTGTATCACACACACAACGAGAATCTTCACAGATTATCTTATCTAAAATCTTCATTGCGCACTCACTACAAGATTTGAAAATAACGACCAGCACACACTACAGGATTTCATCAAGATTATCGGACCAGAGAGCGGTGCACCACATAATGTACGTCATCTCACAAGGAAGCGGAAATCAACAGTACATGCCATTCTGTGCAGCGAAAAAGGCAAGAGGAAGAAACGCCATCTCTGGTGTCCCATAGACATAATAAAGAGTCTATTTTTATTTAGTTTATTATGTCTATGCGCTGTCTAACGCGCCCTGCTGCTCTGTTGCTCCTTCGCGGTCACCATTTCCGTCTCGAGGTAATGTTACGTCTGGCCTCTTCTTCTTCGTCTGCTTCTTCGGAAGTGGATGCGGTTGGCATCCACTTCCGGTGTCATCCCGATAAAAATCAAACATGTCTGAAAATTATCGTCGACCTCGACGTGTCTGTGAGCTGATCGTGGAGTTTAAGATTCATCTTTCACCCGCTCACACTAGAAGATAATCTGGGCTGAACATCGGGGCCAGTTAAGGTCCGAGACCCGATTTCTCCGCCTATTGTCGGGAGGGCCGAATCTGGGTCAAATCAGCCCGAGAATCCTGTAGTGTGAGCCAGGCTTTAGGTGTTTGTGCCACAAAGTTTTATTTCAACAACATACCCACCTTCAAGTGAAGCACGAGCTTCCTCTTGTTTTGCCTTTTTTTCTCCTCTTGCTCGCTCCTGACACGTGATGTCTTTTGGACGACATGTAGACAACTCTTCACCTGCTGCAGCTCTGCAAGTGCCTGCCGGCGCACCACTCTGATTGGTCAGATGTGAGTGCTGTCAATCATTGCAGCGACGGATGCGCGGTCAGATTACAGGTCTCTTCTCTCCTTCCTCGAGCTGATTCTATGCGCACCTCACTGTAACGCATATGCGCATCCATTGCGCATATGCACAAATGCGTCCCCTCACACAAAATGTGGCCCCCCATGGAAGATGAGGCCCTACGCACAGCACGTGTTCTGCATTTAGGGAGGGGCAGCCCTGGTGAGGACATTTGAGCTGGTCCTCACTTTTTCAAAAGCCTGTTTGAGAGTTAAGACTTGGTTTTAGGGTTCATGTTAGAATTAGCTTTAGGGCAGGGGTGATGGTTAAGTTAGGGTAAGGGGCAAGGGAATGCATTATGTCAATGACGGTTGTCAAAAAAAAAAAGTACAACCATGTGTGTGTGTGTGTGTGTGTGTGTGTGTGTGTGTGTGTGTGTGTTTGTGGTCAGACCAGTGAAGGGAGTGACATTTCATCAAAGTGCACTCAGTGTTTTCTGAGGAAGAGGGGGTTCACATAGGTGCAGCCATGGATCAATACCACCACCCACCCCTTTCTCATACAGCAATCACTTAGGCACATAGCAGATGGGGCATTGTGTAACATTGTGTGTTTCAAAGTTTGTTCTGAGGGTTCATCTGTTTCTCCACTGACTACAATTTCAACCAGTAGACACAGAAGAATGAAATAAAGATGAAGTTTAATGGGCAATATAAGTCGACAGATTTACAGATGATTTGTGCTGTTAAGATTTAACAAAAGTCTTTTGCACTTAGACACCAGGGGGAGATTATTTGTGATCTGGGTGGCAGCAAGATAAACCCCCCCTATGGAGTCTAGACACTGGTGGAGGTGGTGGTAGTGGATGACTTTGGTTGATGACTGATGAGACGGATAGAGGCTGCATCCGAGAACACTAGGTGGTGATAGGGAAGTGGAGGGTATGCACAGCTGAAGCATGCAACAAAGGACTGCGGACAGATAAAGAACCATATTTTAAATGAGGAGCAGTAAGATGATATGCTGACGGAGAGATCGATTGACAGCCCCGAATACTGACAGCCAGAGACTGACATGAGCATGCGTGCAAGGAGTGAATGGCAGGATGAGAACAGCCTGAGCATGAAAAAGTATTATCTCCCTGACTGAACTTTTGCCAGAGCTTCATTTCTGCCAAAACTGATGCCCTGAAACGTCAGCTCACCTCAACCACTATGAATGAAATGTGCAACACTGCCACCTACTGAATAAAACGCGTTTGTACGCCATACTACCATATTATTTAGTATACCAGATAAGATTGTCATTGTGCTCTGAGTCTCATACTTTTTCTTTTTTTACTTAAGGGTGCTCTCACACCTGCCCGGTTCGGTTCAATTGAACTCAAGTTTGTTTGGCCCCTACGTGCGGTTCATTTGGGCAGGTGTGAACACAGTAGTCGCACTTTGGTGCGCACCAAAACAACCGGACTGAGGCCTTCTTAAAGAGGTAGTCTTGGTCCGGATACAAAGGAACTCTGGTGCAGTTCGTTCGTAGTGAGAACATGTTCTAACCTCGATCTGAACCAACTGCAGTCACATGACACATTGTTTGGGTTAAACATGAGCATGCTACAGTCCTGGAGGATTATTAATGTGCGCCTCCTCCTGTACTGCCTTAATATGCACATTCAGCACATCCAATGCATCAAAACATTGTTTTCTAGTTGGAGCTGCGCCTCGTTTTCAAACTGTATGGTTTGACTAAAATGAACAATGACAGCAATATAGTCCACGATGATCAGCGCTAAAATCAACCTGCGTTGTTGTCCGTCCATTGTGACATTAGAAAGTGTCACATTTATCTTGCATTTATCTTCTTCAGTGTTTTGTTCACTTCCTGGATTTTTTCTACATGGAAATTTGACCCATAAAGGCATTTTATCTGGTCTGACTATCTGGTTTAAATGTTGCCATTAGAAGGCAAACCAACTTTTAGGCAATTATGCAACTGTTAAACAAAATTAGTCCCTGATTCAGACCAAGCAAGCGAACTGTAGGTCTGAAAGAACCCTTAGTAAAAGTAAATATATCACAGTCTAAAAATACTTGATTACAAGAATAGGTCCTGCATTCAAATTGTTATATAATTAAAAGTTTAGAAGTATTATCAGCAAAATGTACTTAAAGTATAAAAAGTAAAAAGTACTCTTGCAGAATGGCACCTTTCAAAATATCATAACCACAGGAAGATTATTTCTATAAACGAGTATGGTAAAATATGTGATTCTGTTTGCATATAAAAGTATTTTAATGTCGTAATTTTTCAGTGTGGAGCCAATTTTAGATACTTTGTGTACTACTGGGTAGATAAGTAGTGAAGTAGTAAATTTAATAGTAGTACATGTAATGGAGTAAAACATACAGTATGGCAAAGGTAGAGCTGTTTGAAGCTTTGAATGGGTCGTTTGGGTTCTGGACAGTGGCATAGTGGTTAACGAGGTGTGCACTATGGGGTAGATGGGTAGGTTACCAAAGGGGAGGAGGTTAGACTGTCCTATATATTCCATTGACTTTTTGACTGATAGATGGGTATACTGTGAACAGAGAAAAAGAAGTGGGTATACCCTGTATACTTGCATATATCCTTAACTACAACACTGGTTCTGGAGGTGTGGTCACAGTGTTTGCACAGGCTTTACATAGCCTGTGGTGGTGGGGCCTAGTGTTCTATCTTTACATGGGGCCCAGAACCCCTGGTAGCGCCCCTGATTATGTCACTTATTTTCAATCACAATAGGAATTATTATTATTTTAATGAAATATTGACGAACAATGTGTCAGCCAGGTGCTTAACAAACAAAAAGTGCACCACCCTCTTTACTGACATTACTCCTTCAAATAAAAGCACCAGCCTTTACCATTTACAGTTTGGTCAACAAATTATCAGTGTATCAGCCCAATCATGCTAATAACAACCATGAGGCAAAATAGTGTCAATTTATTACTCACTGACTCTCTCTTCTTCCCACTTTTCAGTTCTCTCCTTGTGAGACTCAGAATCTTTATTGGTCCATCTATTCATAAATACAGTTTTGTTTTTGAGTGCCCCCTCCAGTAAATTATAAATGATCTCTCAGACGCCTCATGTGTAGACTTAATCAGTACTTTATTTAAGTTTACAGTAGACCTTAGTGACAGTAGAAAGTATTGATCAAAAATCACCACCCAGAGAAAGTATTAAATGTATTAATTCACACACACAGATTAACATTTCATGCCACATCATAACAAAATAAGAGCAAATTTCTATAATATGAAGATGTGCTGAATATAGGGATAATTAATTAAGAACTGTCATCTAAATGTGCTAAGTCAAATGTGTTTGGCACTGTGTTTAATTCGGGCTTTGCTGTGATTATCCAATGACAAATCAGCCAAATTACTTTTACATTAATATGCACCATGTTTGTTTTCCCTTCTACAGCACATGCAAATTGTCACATTTTGTTTGTGGATGATACATGTGTTTATACCGTAACTTGTCAATGCAGCAGCTTCACTTTATGTATTCAACTTCTGTAAGTGAGGGAAATTGTTTTTATAAAAAGTGTAAAACAAGGACAGAAAGAAACATCTCCTTCATGGAACACAGGATCACTGAAGCACTGTCTCTTTCTGTGGTTACAGGAACCTCCTGTCCTCCATGAAACTGAGCTTACTTTGTTCTGAGTGACAAGTACTTGTTTTTCACACGAGATGAAAGAGACACAGTTCACTTAAAAGTTTTGTCCTCTAGTACTCTCCTATTTTTCTAACATACAGATACAGAGCATGCAGTAAATCAAGCAAAACATAGGTACCTACATTTATTTATACTTCATTATGACAGTGAGTCATAAGGCACAGTTTACTTCTAAAGTGTTACAGTCTTAATGCAAAATAATATTTTACCCCACAGTAACTGAGTTTGATAAGAGACCCTGTATATTCACCGACATACTAAGAAGATCTAAGATGTAAATTATGACTTAAAACCACATTTTCCCCACAGTTAAATCAGTTAGGTTATATAAAAATCACAGATCAATATAAAATGATCACATGCAGTAGCTTCCTTCCACCATAGTACCAGTTAAAAACAAAGCATGCAGATTTTCCCTTTCTCATTTTTGTTACTTGAATTTGGCCAACAGCTGAGGAGGTCACACCTTCTGACATTCAAATGGCCACACTATTTTCTACCACAGCTGGATCCATGTATGTGTATGGCACCTCCAGACTCTTGTTTCTGATTTTGATGCGTGCGCTTAACGCTTGAAGCTCTCCTTGAAAAGCTGTTACATGGCTGGAGGGAATCTCATGACTGTGATGGTCCTCCAGGGACTCGCCAAGACCGACCTGATGAAATAAATGATTAAATACATTTTATCAATAGCATTTAAATGTTGTCAAGCATATACTATTGGCACTATAATGTACAGCTGTAAGTAGTGAGCAGGACTGTTTTTCTCATTGACTGGAAGAACCTTAACCTTTCTACAAAACTAGAAGAAAATTTTGATTGATGTCATTCAAATTTCATCAAGTTTTGTTTACTTACAAAGTCAAAGGATGGTTTGCTGAGTAACCATATGGAAGCCATTGCATTGGCTGTTGTGCCCATGTCAGGTAATGTGTGCAGCATCGTGGCCTCGCTTGTTGTCCCCTTTTTGGTTGGTGGAGGAAGCTGCAGGCTGGTGGGAGTGTTGGGCATCCAGCCTCCATAGTCATACTGCAATGATTGAATGATTGGCAGATAACTGATTAAGACTCACTCACAGCATAGCACTGGTATCATGGTGATACAATTATTGTTCAAAATGTGCTTTAAAAGCTGCATGTTTTAACCATGTTTGTGGCGTGTATTTCGACAACTCCAGGATGTGTTGCCATGAAATTTGGATTGGAACCAAAATTTGTACAAACATTCATGGTTCCCAGAGGATGCATCTCAATGACTTAAGTGATCTCCTGACTTTTCCTCTAGCGCCACCATGAGGTTAACATTTGTGATTTTTAGCCAAATGTCATGACAACTTTCTGCATGTGCCCATGTGTACATTTATCTATTTATTTTAGGATTTTGTACAGTTGGGAGTTCTGGATTAGCAGAGCCAGCCAATCATCTCCCATTCTTCTGCCAATCACAGTAATGCATGGCACATGGATGGTCAATGCTGGCTGGTGCAGCAGAGGAAGGGGGGGCAGGTGTGGCTTTAATCTCTGTTGTTGTTGAGTGAGAGCGCTGTTTTCTATGAGACACTGTGACACGCCTGTAAGTTTTCTCTGCACTGCTTTAAGTGGTTTAATAAACTGATCAATTCAAGAACATTTGTCTCTAACTCATGGTGAAACATTACAGTGAGCGTGTGTATGCAGAACTGTCAATAAATGAATCACAGAATCCAAAGTTTCCAGCTCTCTGGACATGAGTTTACTTTTAGCTGAAGACAAGTTCACCCATTCAACCTTCAGTGGCTTATATAGCTTTATTTGTTTAGCTGAAAGCAACTACAGTTATGGTACAGTATACAGTAATGTATACAGTTATGATTAAATTATATTGACCATGATGGCTGGCTGTTTGGCTGTATAGACCCTTGTTTATGTCATCCATCTCTCTCCAGTCCAGAAAAAAAAACTGCAGACGTCATGAACCGATTCTACAGTAATAGCAACATTATAATTAATCATCCCGGTAAATTAAAAGGCTTCACCTGTCCAGTGTTCACAGCAGAGTGTTGTGCTGAGCAAGTGAAGATCACCATGGTGACAAACTTGACCAACTCTGCCACGGTGGTAAAGCTCTGTGGAATTCCTGAGAATTAGAGGAAATAAACTGCATGAATTAAAGTTGCCTAGATGATTTAAGTTTGAGTTATCTTTGCAATATGAGCATGTTATATAAAATATTAATGTGCACATCTCTCATCATTAATATTGAGCTTTTCTTTTAAGCCCACCTGTGCCTTCTTGGGAAAGGAATCCGTGTTCAAAAATGTCCCCAATCCACCTCTGTAGTTCGTCGTCTTCCTGGACCTCATCATCATGCTTGTAGTAGAAGCCGAGCACTCCCTGCACAAACCTTTGAGGAATATGAATAAGTTCTGTAAAATACATTCCTAGTTGATATTTTTCAGAAATACTGCAGTAGTAAAGCATAACTCTTTTGTGAGGCAATTTAATGTCCATCTCTTTAGTACGATCAGTTCTGTTCTTTTTAAGAATTTGGTGCAATATATGACAATGTTTGTTGAGAGTTAGATAAGAAGATCGATACACCTCTCATATTTGTGCATTAAATATAAAGCTACAGCTGGGTGGCAATTAGCTTAGCTTAGCATAAAGACTACAAGTGGAGGGAAGTGATTAGCCTGGCTGGCTTCAGAGTTCAAATAGATGCCTACTAGCACCTCTAAATTTTAGTAATTGTAAGAACAAAAGCTAGCTCACAGGGCTCTAGGGAGGATAAGGATATCAGGATATTTGGAAACCATGTTGTGTATAATCACTTGTTCAAAACCGCAAATTGTCTTTGCATAAACAATATGTATTGTATCCCTAATTCTAACAGCCGCGCTGTACAGTAAATTGTTTGACGTGCATTTCCAGTATACTGGGGGGAAAAAAACAGCCTCGGTCAACTGTAAGTCATCTCCTGATCAGCAGTTGCAAAATCAATCTAGGCTCTCTCTATAGGATGGCCCAGCAGCACGGCATTATTTACAAGAGCACAAAGCACAATTTGGGGAAGAACTAAATAAAATAAAATCTCTAATCCTACATTTGTATTCTCAGGGTGCTTTCCTGGTAAAGACGTCCTCTCCCTGCTGGAGCAATCTCTTTAACACAGATCTGATGCCTCTGTGCATTTTTTTTTTTACTTTGGTGTACTTCATGGCCTTTAAATGCACTCTAACTAAGCCTGATATGGTGTAAGTTTTTTGTAGTGTCTAGCATGGCAGCTACCCTTCACTCATATGTCCATGATTTTGTACCAGTAATATATATTCATTAAGAGAATGCAAAATCAAAAGTGACTGTAATACCTGTGGATGATATCCCAAAGCTTGAGTCCATCATCCCTGTAGTAGAAGTTCGGCACGTCCTCCAGCCCACGCTCAGCAATGTCGTCTGGTATGCAGAGAGAGGTGTAGGTCACTGAGGACAGTGATTTCTGCATCATTGTCACCATACCCTCTCCACCAGTGGCTGCAAACTAGCAGACAGTCAAATATGTCAGGAGTATAGTTAGAGACAAATACTGTACATGATATTGATGAAAAAAAAAGATTGTTTATGTCTACTGAGTACATCTGTCTTTTTGTACCTTTGTGAAAACTCCAGTCTCGGATATCAAACGATCTCTCGCCAAGAAGTTGATATGCAGAGTGTAGCGGGTGTGAGCTGCGAGGACCTGAGAGAATGAGGGAACTCTGTTAGTAACACTATTACATGTTAACCAAGTCAGTAATCTTGATGCTTCTATACCATTTAACAGTGAGAAATAGTTACACACACTAAAACATTATGATTCTTCAACTTTGGATGATACAAAAATCAGCAACTGGGAAAAACTACAACATAGAAAACTACAACTACAGTAGGTTCAGTATTCTCCCCTCAGTTACCTTGTACAGTGGATGTGTCCTGGGCACGTTGCGCAGCAGTGACACTGCAAACACTTCAGCCAGCAGATGAGTGCGCAGCAGGTGGACATTGACTTGATGCTCGTTGAAATCTGCACTTCTCACAAAAATCTTGGCCGTCAACCAGTCGTACTCAGAATCAGTAGGAAGGAAGATGGGGTTGTCTTCTGCTGGAGTCTGCTTCAGCTGCAGGAGAAGGAAGGAGGTGTGGTTCACTTGCATAGATCATAGTATCTTGCTTTAAGAACACTTAGGGAAAGTTTAACCTGAATAGCAACTGGCATCAGCTCATCATCAGGTGTTTTGTGGAGCAGGACGAGGGGAGCCATCAAGTACTGTTGCTTCCCATGGATGGTGTTTGCTTTCACTCCCTCCAAACGCTTGTAGTCACACAGGAATATGTTGCCATTCTGTTGTGGTGAGGAAATCATTTTACTCACATGCATACAGTGTGGACGTTACATATACTGACTAAACATGTAGTGCGACATGCAATCCCAAATGTAAAGCATCATGGGGCAAAACATGATCTTTTCTATTGCTAAGATCTATCAACGTCATGACAATCACCTCCATTTCATTTTCCAAGCTGAACTGACCGCTGGGGAAGACCATGTCGTCAGTGACAGGAAAGTTATCAGGCAGAGCTGAACAGCGTCGGATCAACATGGGGTTGACGCCATTTAGAAACTGGTAGGCAAAAAGAACGTCCTCCTTCCAGTGTTCCTGGACATAGTCTGGAAAAAGAACAAGAGAGTTGAACTTCATTGAGTTTCAAGCTAGAAAATCATGGTGTTATCAGCTTAACTGTACCTGTACACTACATGTGAAAGTTAAAGTGAATCAGACATGATCTTGATTATATCCAATTCAATACAATTACTCATCAATAAAAAACTGAAAAAATAATAGTAAACTACAAAAGGCATGGACGCTTACAGTTGCCTCTCTGTCAGCTCCACTAAATTTGTGTCAAATTTGGGCTCTTTTTTCACTTTGCGAGTCTTGATGGTGCTTTTTGTGGTTGGCTTTGGATGGTGGCAGCATGTGGCTGCGAGTCACTCATCAGGACGAGGAAATCAAATCACTGGTATGTAAATTCTCCTCCTGCTGACTTCTGTTAGCCAGCTGCTAGCTAGCCTGGTCAAGGTTTTCAAATGTAAATATCAGTAAACATCAAGGAAAAATAAGGAAGAATGAGCACCAGCTGAAATGGCATCCTGCTAGCTTGACAAACGTTGGAAATAAACTGGATGACCTCTGTGCCAAGTCTTTATTTTTATTTATTTTCAGATTAATCAGTCATTATGTTATTATGGTGCCTCTACGGGGGGCATGGGGGACAAAAAATAGATAGGTAACAGATAAATATAATGGGGGAGAAACAAATAAATTTGTGTTCTCCAGGGAAACTTCTGAATACTCTCACAAAACTTTTGCATTCTCCTGAGAAATATTTTGAGTCTCCATGTGCACCTGTTGCAGCAGTGCAACCTGCAAAGGGCTATGTGTAGGTGAAAATAGCCTTGATCAGCATGTGTGGTAGATATTAAATACCCTCTCAGCCAGTCTCATCACTGATCTCATAGTTTTTAAACAGCTGTACCACACAAAACCATTTGCTGTTGACCTCCACTAAACCACCCTAAAAATGACACCAGGCAGCTACAATACAGACCTCTACACACATCAAACTGGTAGGTCGTAACTCGATATTCTGCTTTTCTACGACTGAGATGTTCGGTTACCCGGGCTCATCTTTATCATCTCTCTTTGTAAAAGTAGTGTCTCATGTCTTATCCTTGAAACGCATTGCAATGCAAACACTGTTGTGTAACGCTTATCACTAAATTATGTGACCATGTATGAGGTGAGAGCAATGTCTGATCTGTTAGAGACCGCACCGTGGATGAGGGGTACGTCTGGGGTATTGGCATGTCCAACAGATGCTCAGTTGAATTGGGATCTGGGGAATTTGGAGGCCATGTCGATGTCTTGAGCTCTCCATCATGTTCCTTGGGTCACACCTGAGCAGTTTTTGCGGTGTGGCATGGCACATTGTCCTGCTGGGGGGGCACTGTCATCTGGGAGTGTTGTTGCCATGTGGAGGTTTGCTTGAGCTAAAAAAAGTGTTTGGGTGAGTGGAGCATGTCAAGAAGCATCCACATATATGCCAGGCCCCAAAGTTTCCCAGCAGAACAATGCATTGTAACAGGATAATCAATGTTATTCATTTCACCTGTCAGTGATTTCAGTGTTTTGGCTGATCGGTGTATGCTGCTGTATTTCCCTCCTTGCTTATTTCTGGTTTTATCAAACTTTTCAACCCAGTGCTTTCCTATGGATTGTGTGACGAAAATTTGATCTAGGTTAATGTTGCGGTCTCTGATCATAGGACAATGCTCTTCCATGTTCCACTCCTCTCCCCCTGACCCATATCCACCACACCAGGGGTCGCGTTAACCGGATATTCTTGGTCATTGACCGGTTTTTTATAGCAATGACCGGAAAATCTGAAGGCCGTCGGTCATTTGACCGGTTGCAATTACCACCCCTGCCCACTTGGCAGCGGAGTGCACAGTCAGTGGTTTAAGTGGCTGCCGTTTTCACACTGCAGAGAAAAAGTCATTAATCTGCTTCATGTAGCACACCCTGCGTTCCAAATCGCATACTTCTACTATATACTTTTAGTATGTACTGCAGCTGCCCTTAAAAAGTATGTAGTGTAGTATGCAGTATGCATGCTATTGGGACACACTACATCCGCTCCCTGAACCTCGACCCTCTTGCTCACTTCCGCCGCCGTCCATAGCGCCACATTTGAATATTTTGTGTTGTTGTACTTCGGAGATGCAGCAAATCTCCTCTCGTCAAGCTCGCCAGAGTTGTGCATACCGTTGGAGGTGCCGGAGAGCTCTGTTGCTGTTATGTCATAATGTATGTTGTTGTTTCTAATAAACTGACGTGTTCACGTAAACAGTCCCAAGCCTATTATTAGTGACCTGTCTATTGAACTAGTCACCAGTAGGCATATTAACCCCCTTCACAAATAGCTCTCTGTTGCTGGCAGTTGTTTGATGTTAAATATATTTACAGCTATGCAGCTGCTGGCACTATATTCTATCTGCACGTGAAGCAGCCTTACATTCACATTACTTTTATTTGTAGTGTAACATACTTGCACATTCTTACTACATTACTTAATATGTATTTGACTTTTACTATTTATATATTTACTAGTCTACACTGCTCATACCTGGCCCATAGTGTATTCATATTTAGTCATATTCATTCATTATTTATACCACACTTACACCACTGCCTGTACTGGTAGAATCTTCTATAATGTAGTCATAGTTGAACCCTAACATTGATTATACTATAATCACAAAAAAGTTGAATGCTGTATCTGTGTTCTTGCAAAACTGTATGATATGTGACAGTATATAATCAGATCATTGCAGTCCTAATATGTAGTGTCTTAGTATCTCAAATTAAATAAACCATGTATGAAGGGAAGTGTGGGCGTTGGTTGGTTATCTAGTTAAAATATTGATTTTTTTTTATTAGCCTATTATTTGTTTATTTTTTTGGTAGATTGGCTTATGGGGTGATTTTGAAGGAGTAATTAGGCCTAAGTTAATCTTCTCATAAGTGGATGTAATATTTAGAGATGCCATCTCTGCCGTTTTTCCTCGTTTTGTTTTTTTTAAAAGTCTATATTTTGCTTTACAAAAACGTGAAAAAGCAGCTGTGACTAAGCTATCACGAGGTGAGTAGCATTGTAAGCATAATTAATAGCGATATACTTCAGTTTGTCTGTGTGTTTTTGTATGCAAGCGGGTCTGCTGCGGTCTGCTGACGGTCCAAAATGGCGGCGGTAGGACGAAACCATGGGGGAATCTGTTGCTATGGGGCGTTCTATTGAGCTTCGCCTCTTGGTATCCATGCTCTTTGTGCATACTGCGAAATATGACCGGATGTAGTAGAACATCCTGGTACTTTTGGCATACTGCATCTGACATACTATGTATTGGGACACACTAATTCTTTTTCTGGCATACTAAATAGTATGGTAGAATGGGTATTGGAACACAGGGACGGTTAACATAACGGCCTGGACACACCAGAAGCGTTAGTGCCGCAGAAGTCTGTCCACACAGGCAGCGCATTTCTCCTGCGCTCTCCGCGCCGGTTAAACATCGACTCCACTCGTCTGTTCCCGTCAGTACTCGTTTTTTCACTTCAACAGGTCATTTTAAACATGGGTAAGTCCATATTTTAATCGTTTTTTATAACGTAATAAGTTAATTATAATTTGTCATTGCATGTCCATGTATTGAGCGTGTTGGATTAACACTGAATGAATCGGGCATATTGTTCTCACCATTTTATTTATGTAGTCTGTAGGCTCGGTGACACAAAATTAAAAGTGTAATGAAGTGATTAGGGTATTGAAAAATGTGTTCGATTATGCACTGTTGTGTTATTTTAAATTATAAACATGGTATTCCCTCACGTTCGTCAGTGCATGCTGTTGGTATTTTATTTTGAAAATTGGCCGGATTCTCTTGTCTTTTCTGTGTCCGACTTCCTGTTTGGTACGATCCGCTCTATCCAGCTTGACAGAAGCGCTCGCCGCTCGCGTGTAGACCAGACTCCGAACTGAAGCGCTGCGGTGTGTGGATGTCTGTTCATCTTTTCGTTCATGTCCTTATTAATGCACACTTTATAACTTGCTTGTTGGATTTATTAAAAACGAACGAATGAAAACTAAATGTCTTTGAATATCTTTATTATCATTTAAAAACGAAAATTAAAATGACCGGTAAAAATAGATTATGACCGGATTTTTACAACCCTGTCGGTCAAAATGACCGGCGACGAAAAAGTCTAGCGCAACCTCTGCACCACACATATTAAGTATTCCATTACATTACGATGATAGCACAGTACCTGATATGTCAGTCCGTTTGGAACGGAACACCCCCTTGATGTCATCAATATCAAGCCAGTTCTCCCTGGAATCAGCCAGACCATTCAGGTACAGCTCAGCCAGCCTAGAAAATAAAAGCAAAAAGTAAGTTTACTTGGATGACTTAAATTTGTTTGATGGGACATACATAGTCACATAGATAAACAGATGTATGACAGAATTTGAGGACTTTACCCAGCAACTGCAGTGAGCTTAAACTCTGCATCCTTGATGAAGGAGAACTGGACCTCAGAAGGCAGATCAGAGAGGTCTTCTGCCTTCATGCAGTGGGGTATTCCCTTTGCATGCTCATGCCAGCTGGGAAAATTAAGAAGAGCAGAGTGGTGAGGAACAAAACACAGTCGAGATATCTGCGTGTGCTGTTTTAGGTCAGAGTATACAAGCAGTACTTTACACATTCATGTAATTAACATTGCAATTCTGCAACTTATAGTATAATAGAGTTGAATATACCCTGGCAGGTGTAACAACATTTTATATGGCAGTTAGTTTATCATTATAGGTCATGAATATAATCAACCAAAGGTGGTCGACGTTTGGATGCACGTTAGTTTTGGGTTGTATAAAGTTAAAATGTGAATAAGCTCTGAGCACTCACCGATAGTCTCTCTCTCGCTGATTCCGGTCTGGCAGCGTTCTGAACCATTTGGGAAAATATGCAGATTGTGCTTCAAATGTAGCTAGAAAAAAACACAACAAGGTTTAAAATTCTTTGTACAGTATGTTGGAATTAATTTACTCCAGTCCAAGCAGTCCAGTTTGCAACTTCTGTCTGTCTTTTATGTTATCTGTGATCAGTGAACACCACTTACCCATGCGAGTCTCCTCAAATTCCACACTTTTTTGTTGAAAAATCATTTTGTCTAGCTCAAATACAAAAAGAAGCAAAAAACAATTATGAGATATACAGAAAAAATTAAGTATTATGTGCTCACATACATATAAGCATACAAGCACACTATTGAAGCAATATAGGTGTAACACTCAAGGAACATGGAGAGTGCTTAACAGCATAATTAAAGCGAGCACTGGGACAAGTCAGATTATTTTGTTACGACCACAATGCGATTATAAATAAAGCAAAAGAAATTGCCTGTAAATATATTGATTATTTTGTAAACATTAGATACAATTTAGCAAAAAATGAAAATGGTGTGGTAAGTTATTGCTCATAATAACGTCTACATCTTTATTCTGTGTGTAGATGAAAAGGAAATACTTGACTTTAAAAACATATGTTTTAAAAAGTCCACTGATCGGTAGTAAAGAAAAATATTATAAATTGCAATGAATCCACTGGCACATAAATCCCACAAATTTAAAAATCAATAAATTATATTAAAACAGAGTATCCACCCATCCACTTTAAAAAATAAATGACTGAGAATTATAATTGATCAGAGATATGTTGCAATCCACCCAAAAATAATGTAAAAACAAAAATGTCTCAAACCACTGCAATATATGTATATCTTGAATAAAAACTCATTATATATAATCTATGGTTCTGTCATAGTTAAATACATTACCTACTGTGTGGATGTATGGGCAAACACATACAAAACCAACACTAATTCAATGATATTTCAAATAGTTTTTTATAACATTTTTTTTTATATATTTTTCTATATTTGATGTATAGTTGTATATTTTTTGTATATTGTATATTCTGTATATTCCACTTCTTGCCTAAATTTGAGTACATTGAGAGAAAGTCAAATTCCTTGTATGCACACACTTGGTGAATAAAGCTGAGTCTGATTCTGATACAGAGGAAAGCGATGAGGATACTAAATTATTTTACAATTCATCAAATGCACTAATTATTAACCTACATGCTTTAAAATGTTGTGAACTAGTAATTTACAAAGCAAAAAATCTGTTGCTTCCTAACTGCTTTCCAATGGTGATTTGAAATTTAAGGGAATGGGTATGTAAAAAAAAAAAAAAAAAAAAAAAAAAAACAAGGACAAATTTAATATCTGTCAAAAGGGTTAACTTAGGGAATGATTGTGACAGGGAATAAGATGGTAAATATATAAAATGGAGGTAAGATTTTTATTGTTGTGTGTGAGACTGTTCAGAACTTTGTGTTTATTTTGTTGTGTTTTTGTATAGCCTAAATCTAGTTGTGAAAGTGTTGCTTATTGTTTTTAATACAGTATGTAAGAAGGGTAAGTTTAATTAACTGAGGCTACATCTTTTCTGTCAATATGTTTTGTTTACCTATTAATTTTATCACTTTATTGTCATTATTATTATTTTATGTACATTATTTTTGGAAAATTGTTACTAGAGTCTTAAATAAATTACTACCAATACTAAAAAGATAAATGCTGTGTTTGAGAGACCTTAAAGAAAACATGTTGGAATTAATTTACTCCAGCCTCCTTGCAGTCTAGCTTCCAGAACTTGTCTTTTATGTCTTCTGTGGTCAGTGAACAGCGTACAGGATGTCAGACAAGCAAATTTGCACAAACCTGTTCCCTCTCTGAAGCGAGGCACCTCGCTGTCAGTGTTGCGGCAATAGATGTAAAAGTTGTAGGTGTCTCCTCCAGGGGAAGAGAAACCAATGTCTGGATTTCGGATGGGCTGTTTGTCTGGCTCTATCAGGGGCAAATTTTAAATTGAAAAACAAAAGAGGCAGAAAGCAAACACAAGGTGTATAAAAATCTATAAGTATTATGAGATCTAATAAGAAGAAGCATCATAACAGTCTATTGGACCAGTATCAGAGTAACTCTGTAGAGAGTACTTAAACCAACACTAATCCAATTTTGACAGAAAACTATAAGAACTATAAAACACTTACCTTTGCATGTTTCTGTATATTTTTAAACACTTGCCCTCTGTTTTTAACCTATTTTAACCCCACACATGCATCATCATATCAGTTTCTTTAATTCAATTGAAGACTTATTATAGGATCTTTTACCATAGTTCAGAAGATTTATGATTAAACATACTTAATAATCAACTTGTTTATTCATTTATTGACGTGTTCATGGACCTGCTTATCTATTTACTTATCTCATAAATCTCATCGGCAGTCGCCAGGTTATTTCTCCAGAGACCCTGCATGACAGGAGAATCGTTGATAAATAACAGAGTCCCTGTTGCCCCACATGTGCTGTGGCCAAGTGCCCTGAGATTTTATCCAAAATTTTAAATCATTGTAATGTTCATGGGGCTCTTCTAATGCCTGTCGGGACTCCCAAAGGGACATTTTTAGGTATTTCCGTACCACTAGTCCCCAAGAGCCCCTGCCCCTCGGAGCGCTCTTCTCAGAGTGCTGAGTTTACGAGAATGGGACAGATGGAGAGTCACAGTTGCCTTTACCTTTGACCACCAAATTCCAATCAGTTCATCTTTGAGTCTGAGTGGACTTTTTTTTTTTTTAAGATATTTTTATGGGCATTTTTGCCCTTAATTGATAGGATAGTGAAGTGTGAAAGGGGGAGAGAGAGAGAGAGGGAGAGACATGCAGCAAGGGGCCACAGGCTGGGGTCGAACCCGGGCCGCTGCGGCAACAGCCTTGTACATGGGGCGCCTGCTCTAACACTAAGCCACCGATGCCCCGTGGATGTTTTTGCCAAATTTGAAGAAGTTCCTGAGGTGTTCTTGAGATTATGGGCTCTAGTTTCGCAGACCGGGCGAGGCGGGGGTGCAGCGCACCTGCGCTTCGCCAACTGGGTGTGGCCAGGCGGATTTTGCAAGTTTGGCACACCGTGCGCCCTGGCGCAGCTACTCCTCTATCCCACCTCCGTCCCTCCTACCTGCACAAGTCGGAAAGAGTGAGGAGAGGGTTTTACACACATCACACCAATCAAATGAGCACCTCTCTTCGCCCTTAAATGCGCCGCGCGAAGGTGTAATGAGAGTTTATTCAATTCGCCATGGCAGAAGAGAGCGGCAGCGTCAGACGGCCAAACTTCTCCCAGGAGGAAACTGATGTTTTGGTCCGGGAGGTCCAAGCTCGCAGTGTCCGAATATACGGAACTGCGAGCAGACCTCCACGGGCTGATGATGCAAAGGTAGCCTGGGAGGAGGTCACCACAATTGTAAATCAATATTGCGTTTCTCTCGTGCGCGCACGCTCTCTCTTTCTCTCTCGCAGTCTCACTCTGTTTCTTTTCTTTTGACTTTTCTAAGATGACAGATGCTGAATATATACTCCCTATCTGATGCTGTGGCTGTTTGTGGTTGGCTGAGAGGGATGTGAACTCATTAGTTTGCAGCTGTGTTAATCAAATCAGGTTGGTTTTCCATTACGTGTGCCAAACGTGCCAAATGGTGCCAATCCCCTTTGATCTGACATCAGATGTGATGGGACAGTCGATATTGAGATACATTTATGTGCTGATTGCAGATAGTTGGAATGAATAGTGGTTTTGTGGCTATTTATTGCATCGTTAATGTGCCTTCTGGAAACCTGCCTGTGAGGCTTCGGTGACGTGTGCGCACTGTCTGCCGGTCAGCCAAACTTTGGCTTACACCAGCTGCGCTCCCCCTGCACTGACAGCAGACGTGGTTTCAGCTGGCGAGCTTTTAGCGCACCTTCGGCGAAGCCTTTCGGCACAAACTGTCACTGCGCCAAGCTGGATCTGTCGACACCTCCCCCTGCTGCGCTGCCACACCCATCTCAGCGCACCTCGGTCTGCCAAACTTCCAAACTGAGCGCGCCTCGGGTTGCGCTGCTCGAAACTAGCTCTGCGCGGGGTTCGCCACCCTGCGCTGCGCCGGGAAACTAGAGCCCATTATGTTCACAAAAATAACACAGACAAAGTCACAGTGACCTTGACCTTTGACCTATGACCACCAAAATCTGAACACTTCATCACTGAATCCAAGTTAACATTGGTGCCAAATTTGAAGAAATTCTTTCAAAGCGTTCTTCAGATATAGCGTTCACGAGATGGGGATGGACACATGACCAACCCAAAAACATAAGGCCTCCAGCCATGGCTGCTGCTGACATGGAGGTATATAAAGGCTCAGTATTATAAGCTTCAGCCTACACCTTTTCAGACAGTACTTTTTGTTTCCCTTGTAATTTTAATGCCTTGTTGTTATTTATTCTCTTGTGCATTTATTTTGTTAAATTGTTTATAATAATTGTTGATAACACTGAAATCAATTACTGCTTTGAAACTTGACGAACACCAGCAAGTTTAAAATACACTGAAATGAATTTACTCCAGCCTCTTCATGGTCCATCTTGGAGATATTGTCTTTCTTCTGTGGTCAGTGAACAGCGTACAGGATGACAGACAAGCAAATTTGCACAAACCTGTTCCCTCTCTGAAGCGGGACACCTCACTGTCAGTGTTGTGGCAATAGATGGAAAAGTTGTAGGTGTCTCCTGCTGGGGAAGAGAAACCAATGTCTGGCTTTCGGATGGGCTGTTTGTCTGGCTCTGTCAGGAACAGATATTCACAACATAGAACACAGAGAGAGTTAAATATGAGATATAAAAATAAATGAGTATTGTGAGATCTTATAAGAGGCAGCATCATCACAAACTACTGAAGCAGTATAAGAGTAACGCTCAAGGAACACCAACCTGTTCTCCTCAAGGAACACCAACCTGTTCTCACTCCAACCCTCCAACTTTTTTGTAACGTGTTTCAGGCATCAAATTCGGAATGAGTGTGTGTTTATGAAAAACTAAAAATTATCAGTTTACATGTTAAATATCTTGTCTTTGTACTGTATTCAAATGAATATATAGTCAAAAAAGATTTTCAAATCATTGCATTCTGCTTTCATTTATGTCTTACACAGTGTCCCAACTTCTTTGGAATGGGGATTGTTAATACTTTAAAATATTGTGGTTTATCTTAAAATTTTCTTGGATATTGTACAAGCACAAAATCATTTGCTTCCTAACTGTATTCAAAGATGCTTTGAAATTAGAGAACTGGAATTGGAATTAATTTACTCCAGCCTGCTGATAGTGCAGCTTGCAGAATGTGTCTTTCCTCTGTGGTCAGTGAACAGCGTGCAAGATGTCAGACAAGCACATTTGCACAAACCTGTTCCCTCTCTGAAGCGAGGCACTTTTCTGTCAGTTTGCCGGCGATCACTGGGAAAGGAGATGCCTTCCTCAGGGGGACGGATCCCCGTGTCCAGTTTTTGGAAGGGCTGCTTGCCTGGCTCTTTTAGGGACAATTGTTAAAAGAAAGAACAACATATATGAAAATAAATGAGTAAGTATTATGAGATCTGGTAAGAAGGAGCATTATCACAAACTATAGGAGCAGTGTAGGAGGAGGTACTGGAAAAGCAGATAATTCAAATTACTTTGTAAAGATAACAATATAAAAATAAATCAATCAAAGAAATTGCCAATAAATGTAATGATTATTTTCTAAATATTGAAAACAATTTAGCAAATGAGATTGTGTAGCTGAGAAATAAGGATGGTGTAGTTGAAGACATTGTCCGTAAAGCCTCCTATTATATCTTCATTAGAGATGTTGATTGATAAGGACAAACATGAAATTATTTAACAATTTAACATCAAAAAGTTCACTGACTGGACTGAAATTAATATGTTGTTAGTAAAAAAATACTAATAATACAGTCAGACCACTGATACATACATTTCACAAATTTAAAAATCAATCAATTGTGTAAAACAGAAAGAATGTCTAAAAATAAATGACAATTGATCATAAAATACGTTGGAAACCATATGTTAATAATGCAAAAAGTCTAAAACTATTGTAATATTGTGTAAAACTAAGGATATCTTGAATCAGGACTCACTAGTTTGAATTTACGGAATCAAGAGTAAAGACAAATAAAAGAACAAATAGATGTATGTCCGTAGGAATGGCACTGAAGCAGCAAGAAATTAAAGATATGTACTTCACTTTGCAAACTTTGAGATGAAAAAAGATTTAAAATAAGGCGGTAAACATATATACATAGATATTGTACAATTATGTAAGTATGAATATAACGTGTCAAAATTAGGCTTCGAATAACATATCAATTATGTGTTATGTTATGACACTTGTTTCATGGCACTTGATGGTTACAGCATACGACACAACACCACTTTATCCTGTTAAAACAACATTCACAACTTGGATTAATTTTTATGAAAAGCACTTTCGATTCTTTTGATCGGTGGACCCTTATGGACTAAAGAAATATAAATAACTTACCGAGTAATCAAGGAAAAGACACATATTCTGACTTTATGACAGCTACAGAGGGAGAGAGTCACCTCATGTTTTTTGTCATGCTGATAAATCTGAATGATTTACAGACTTCTCTGGTGCTCATGGTTTCAGTAAAATGAACTAAACCGAGCTAACATTTAAACATTTGTATTTGTACGTACGATCTAAGCAGCTAACTCATGTTAGCTCAAGTGGTTCGTGAACATGCTGGATTTATACATCCAAAGAACCAGACCAGGCGTCTAATTGAGACGGGCGGTTATTTGTCAAAATGTGTAGATACACGGAGCTGGTGAAAGGGACTGGGCATTTAATTGGGAATAATCTTTTTAAGTGAAGTTTTACGGTATTTAAAAGACAAAGTACAGTAAGCTTTACCTTCAGCCCACACCTTTTTTTGTTAATGTGGTATTTTTTCTTTTTAATTAAATGCCTTGTTTTTTTGTTTGTTTTTTATGTGCACTCTTTTTGGAAATTGTTATTATAGAGTTTGAAATATATTACTACCACTACTAAAAAGACAATGCCGTGTTTGAAAGACTCCCCGCCCTTAAAGAAAACATGTTGGCACTAATTTACTCCAGCTGGCTGATAGTGCAGCTTGCAGAACTCGTCTTTCTTTTATGTCTTCTGTGGTCAGTGAACAGCGTACAGGATGTCAGACAAGCAAATTTGCACAAACCTGTTCCCTCAATAAAGCGAGGCACTTTGCTGTCAGTTTGCCGGCGATCACTGGGAAAGTTGGAGGTGCCTTCCTCAGGGGGAGGGATCCCCGTGTCCAGTTTTTGGAAGGGCGGCTTGCCTGGCTCTTTCAGGAACAATTGTTAAAAGAAAGAACAGAGGCAGAAAACAAATATAAGATAAATGAAAATAAATTAATAAGTATTATGAGATCTGGTAGAAGGAGCATTATCACAAACTATTGGAGCAGTGTGGGAGGAGCACACAAGAACACTGACAATGCTCAACAGCATAATTCAAAAAGGCACTGGAAAAGCAGACAATTCAAATTACTTTGTAACGATAAAAATAAAGAAATCAAAGACATTGCTAATAAATGTAATAATTACTTTCTACATGTTGAAAACAATTTAAGCAAATGAGATTGTGTAGCTGAGAAATAAGGATGTGTAGCTGAAGATGTTGTTTATAAAGACTCCTATTATATCTTCATAAGGGGTGTTGACGAATATGGACAAACGTGACACTGTTATAAAAATGAACAATGAAACTCCAGTGATTGGACTGAAATTGATATGTAGAATATATAGAATGTAAAGTGAAACCATTGACACAGACTGTCCAAAAATGTAAAAATTAATAATGTTAACATAAGGAAGACTTTATGGTGTAATAATTGTTCATAAATTATGTTGGAAACCACCAAATAATGTTAAAAACAAACTGTTTTCAGTGATGGTTTGAAATTACAGACAAGCGTAAGATGTATATTCATAAATGGATGGCACTTGTATAGCACCTTTCTAGTCTTCTGACCACTCAAAGCACTTTTTACACTACCTGTCACATTCACTCACTGGTGGCCGAAGCTACCATGCAGGGTGCTGCCTGCTACTCAGATTTTAATCCACTCAGACATTGATGGATCAGCCATTTGAGCAATTTGGGATTCACTGACTTGCTCAACTTTGGCATGCAGACTGGAGGAGCCAGGGATTGAACCTCTGATCTTCCGATTGTTAGACAACCTGCTCTACCTCCTGAGCCAGAGCTGCCCAAAAGCTTTGATTTTTTTTTATTTAACCTGTGCGTTTTGGCTTTGTATTGATGGATATGCAGCCCAGATACCAGATGGCTCATTTAGTAATTGTAATATTGCACCTGCAACATTTAATCATTAAACACAGTAATAATCGCTGTGAGTAGGATTTGAACCTACGCAGGGAAACCCCATTGGATTTCGAGTCCAACGCCTTAACCACTCGGCCATCACAGCTCTAGCCATCAAGGGAGCTTTTATGGCGAGGCATGTAGTAATTTTTGTTTTCCTTTTCATTTTAATGTCTTGTTGTTATCTATTCTTTTTTGTGTGCATTATTTTTGGGAAATTGCCAACATGGAACAAAATAAAGTGCTACTCCTGCTGAAAAGGACAATACTGTGTATGAAAGACTCCCAGAGTGTGAAGGAGGAGCTACAACAAGGTTTAAAATTTTAAAATTGTGTGCAGCTTGCAGGACTTGTCTTTCTTTTATCTCTTCTGTGGACAGTAAACAACATACAGGATGTCAGACAAACACATTTCCACAAACCTATTCCCTCTCTGAAGCGGTACACCTCGCTGTCAGTGATCCATTGGCAGATGAGCAACTTGAAGGTGTCTCCCTCGGGGGATTTCACTTCCACCTTGGTGGGAAACCATTTGTCCGGATTTTGGGAAGGCTGTTTTTCAAGCTCTATCCGGACCAGCTTTCCAATGGAGACAGGGCAGGACACGGTAAAAGTAGACACCTGGAGTAAGGAGAGAAATGGTTTGAAAACATTTATATGAGAGATAAAGTGTATCTGGTAACCAAGAACTGAGCAGTAACCCAGTGCTTAGCATACAATTACTGAATGTAGAAGGGTGGACAAAGTACAACTTGTGCAGTATGCACAGTATGTACACTGCATAAATTACACTTTTGGGGGATTTTTTTTTTGTAGCTCATCTTGGTGGCTGTAGAATTAAGAGTGTTACAGCAGCACAAATGCCGTCATGGCCCATAGGAGTCTGATTTGGTATGAGTTTACATAACCTTTTCTATTTAGTAAGCCTACAATCTTGTATAGGTAAAAATTGAGGATGCGTGTTATACATTTAAACACAGAGAGGGATATGTCAGACTTACTGCTCCTCTGGTGAAGGATGACTCTCCCTTGGAGTCCATGAGCCTCGTGCGTTTGCTCTCACCATCCTTTCCCACCAGCTTAATGAAGACATGGTCACAAGTGCCGGCATC